>NW_009720261.1:0-3409 GCF_000703405.1 Apaloderma vittatum
TCCACTAGACATTTCTCTATGCCATAAGCATCATATGTGTATTTTGGGAGGAGAGGGAGCTAGACTCATAACAGTAGCAAAACTCATTAGGAAAAACTTCTATATACTTTCTAAACTTACATCTAAGTTCCTTCATTATCTTAAAACTTGTCTTAGTAATAGTCCACAGTTCACATGTTTATAAACATTGCACTAGGGGGACTTTTTTTAGCTTCTCACTTTTCATAGATCTGAAAGAGTATCTCATAATTAGAAAATTTTACTTGAATTCTCTCACATACAGCTCACATACAGCTGTGATTTTCTAACATTTACAATCCCCAACTGCTTTTGTTGTATGGTAGTTCATAACATTCAGAGTCTAATTTACAACTGTGTGTTAAGGTGTAGCATGTTTGCTGGTTGAATTATTATGTTGTGGGTTTTTTTAACCGATAAGAAAATTAAGCCTTACCAATTCCCTATTTTAATAATTTTGTTCTACAAAACAAATTTGCAATGATGAGTTCAAGAGCAAAGTACAATTTATTTGTACTGCTGCAGAGAATTGCATCTTGGAGTACTACTCTTTATCTTTTCTAGAAATAGCCATCAAGATGATGCTAAGGAATAATTTTTGATGGCTTAAGTTATTCACTCTACATAACTTTCAGTGTCTGTTTTTAGTTGGGTGAAGTTGGAAGATGTTAATCTGAGATGATTTGCAAGTACTTGTACCTGAGACTGAACTGAGACACCTTGTTCAAGTTCTTCCCTAGTGAAATCTGTTGCAGTGAAAATTTAATTTAGTGAAGAGAGTCTATTATTATCAAATAAAATTACTTCTGGTGCATCAAGTTGCTTTTGTGATACTTCTAACGCCAACATTAAAAGTGTTAACTTTCTCTACGCTAAAGAAGTGTTGTGGGTTTTTTTTTTTTAAAGTCTGGAGCTATTCTTGGATAAATATTCAGAATTTTCTCTGTAAAACTTTTGTATCCAGTAGCATCAACAACATACCATAACTTTTTTTTTTTTCCCCCCCCTCAAACCTGTGGTGTGTTGTGGGTTCCTATTTGGTAAGGCTGCAGTAAATGATAGGCAGAACATTCATTTATAATGTCTTCAAAGAGTGGCTTTGTTTTATTCTTCTCTAAATAATGGTGTGTGAGGATGTATTCCTGAAAAGTCTAGGTGATAATTCTCTAATAGTATGCTAGGTATAAGTTATTATCCAAACTAATAGACTTTGGACTTTTGCTGTCTCCAAAAAAGGTGTATGTGAGAGCTATCTGCCTACAGCGGGTTCTTTCTATATGTAACCAAGCTGGGGAAGATTTTGTTCTGATATGTGGGATATCCAGTGGAAAGCTGCTCTAATCTTGACTGGGGAGGATTCGCTTTGCACTGCATCTTATTTCATAGAGGTGCTAATCAAAACCAGATTTCCAGTAGCCAGTTATTTCTCTGATCAATTTAAAATGTGGTTAACCAGCTATTTCACTCATCAGTTTGAAGTATGGTGACAGCCTTCTTTTAGGATTACAGAGATTTTTCAGGTCAAGTGAACAAAGTGAATGTCTAGTACAAGCATAGTATCATTATTACTTCTCTTTGAATTTCAAGGAAAGTGGTGGAGTTCTTGGTCTTCACATACTCAGTTTGGTTAATTGTTAGAATGTGATGATATGGTTTCCTGTGATCTTAAAGAAAATATGACAGCTTTTTGGCTGCTTTATCAACTAGTAAATTTTAAAATCAGTTCACGTGTTTGCAAAGTAAATTCAAATAACCTCCTAAAGATTTGGCTTATTTTTATATTTTTCTTCAGCCTTTCTATCAAGAGATAGTATCCATTGGTTTGTCTGTATTTTTTGCTGATTTTACAATGTTATGCTCATAGAAAGATTTTTTAATAATGTATTTTTGTGGATGACTTCAGCTTACTTCTGCTTAATTCATGCACTGTGAAACTATGGTTTATATAATCTCTCTTGGTGTCCCTTTAGGTAAGCTGGTAAAAATAAATTGTTTTTACCCCTGGAGTGAATGAAACTTGACCTCATTAACATTATCTGTGCCAGTGGACGGAGATACATCGCTGCAAGAATTTTATTTTACTTTTTGTAATATTTTCCTCCTTATATAGTTAGCCTTAGCCTTCAGTGAAAGCTGAATATGCCTAGGGAGCAGATGCTGTCAGCAGAAATCTTCAGGTCATACTGGTGACAGTTCTGGGAATAAGGAAGGAATTAAAATATCTTATTTCTGTAATGAAGCTGTATTTTAAAAGGTTGTACCGGTTAGTAAAACACGGTGTCGAAACTGACTTTTAACCAATGAAATTAAAAACGTTGCATTTTTCAACAAATGGATTAAAAAACATTTTAACTTTGCATATCTAATGTGAATCTTAGCTTTCTGATTTTGTTTATCCTTCTCCAGTGCTAACGGTAAGAGACAGGAACTACACACAGGGTTTCCTTGGCTGCCACAGGCTATCTTCTGGCATTTCACTGGTATGAGCGATGAAGCACCGAAGACTAGTTCGCATGTTTTCTCTGCACCTGTAGCACTGTTATTCCATGTTGCAGTGATACGTTTTCTGGAGTTTTTTATATCTGCTGGTCAAAAACTGTTCTTGTTTTATTGCTTTACCTTTTCTGAAACTGAGCTGACAGCAATTATTCTTTCGCTATTCACTAGGAAAGCTTTTAGCAAAAAGAAATTGCTGATTAAAAAACATGAAATCCACGCACAGAATACTGTTGGTTACAATGTGCGTATCATCACAGCAAAATGTCTTCTTGTTGCTGCATCACATTGTTTTTTTTTTCTAGAAAAGAAACAGAATTCAGCCAAAGTGTACTTCTTTTCATCAGTTTCTCCTGGCAAGATTTCAGTTTGATTATTCTTTGATTATTCTTTGCTGAAGAAAACTAAGATTTTAATTGCTTATTAAAAAATATAGTGAAGGAATATGTTTTTTTCGTTTAAAAAGACATGTTTTTTCCTTTTTCCTCTTTCAGTTCAGAATGTAATTCTCTTTACTGAATGTTTTACCTTAAATACTTCCACTCAGTGAACCAGAGTACAGCTATTTGTATGTCAGAAAAATGGTGATGTTTCACATTTCTTGGGCAAGCTGCATGATGATCATAGCCCTTCTCTTGCTGATTCCTCTCCTTCAAGCTGCTTGCTTTCCTGGTGATCGAGGCCATTGCCTTGCCCGCAGGGATGTGCCATTGTTACCCTCTGACCCTTTTCTGAGCAGGTACATCCCTTGTGGAGGCATAAAATTTGAGGTTCTAAGATGCTGTTCTGTAATTTTCTGTAATTCGTTTTGGGAGGTAAATCTCTGCTGCTGGCCGCCTGTGAAGATGGCGGGAAGGAGTGGCGCTGTAGGTCCGGGAAGCGATGGCGCAGCCCT
>NW_009720261.1:3420-5751 GCF_000703405.1 Apaloderma vittatum
TCAATCATAGAATCATAGAATCATAGAATCATAGAACCATAGAACCATAGAATCATAGAACAGTTTCGGCTGGAAGAGACCTTCAAGATCACCGAGCCCAACCTTTTCCTAGCCCTATGAATACCACTAAATCACATCCTTCAGGGCAGCATCTACTCTTCTCTTAAACACCTCCGGGAAGGGCGCCTCAACCCCCTCCCCAGGCAGCCTGTTCCAATGCCTGACAACCCTCTCAGGAAAGAAATTCTCCCTAAGATCCAACCTGAACCTCCCCTGGCACAACTTAAGGCCATTTCCCTCATCCTGTGACTCGCCACTAGGGAGACTGGACCAACCCTTGCCTCTCTACAGCCTCCTGTCAGGTGGAGGGCGGTAAGGTCTCCCCTCAGTCTTCTCCAGACTGAACAGCCCCAGATCCCTCAGCCTTTCCTTGTACGACACATGCTCCAAATCCTTTACCAGCTTGGCAGCCGCCTCTGTACCCTCTCCAGCACCTCAATGTCCCTCTTGGAGTGAGGGGCCCAAAACCGGACACAGCACTAGAGGTGAGGCCTCACCAAAGCCGAGAAGGGGATGATCACCTCCCTGTTGAAGCTATGTTTAGCAGGCTTGCCAGCTCTCTTCTTCCTGGGTTAATTTTAGGTTAACTGTCTCACTTAGCTTTCTCCTCTCACCTTGTTTTCCCATGACTGATGCCTTAGACACTACCAGAAATCCCTCTTTGCCATTTAACCCCACTGTCTGAGCTCCTGTGTGGCGATTGGCTCCATTCCTTGAGAAGCTTCAATATTTTGTGCAATAATGGCGCCAAGATTCATCTCGCCTTGTCTCAGTGAGACGAGATCCAGGTCCCTGGTGCTGCTGGGGTACTTGGTAGAGGATCCGTTGTTGTCTCCTCTCCCCAGCAGCTGTGCCTCAAGGACAGGCGGAGGGCCATGTGGCATTATGAGCTTTGCGGTGTGGGTGCAAGACAGTGGGATGGAAGCCCAGCTTTCTGGGTGGGAAGCAGAGAGAAGTAGCTGCACCAGCACTAAAGGCAGAGGGAGCGGCTCCCACACGGCTGCTTTTCCTGCTACTTCAAACACTGGCTTCACTGGGAGCTGAGGCAGTGCAGCAGTGTCTGTCACTGGGCTTTCCCTGTAGCTGGGACTTGGCAGGGTGTAACCTCAGCACTGAGGTTTCAGTGATGCCTGTGGAGCCAGTTTGGCCGGAAGATGGCTCAGCTGAAGTGGCTTCTTGCCTTTACAGGAGGAACCACATATTTTAAAGACAGTATCCTACAGCAAAATACTGATGGAAGCCTTACTGTGTTATTCATGCTTACTACTCGGTTTGAGCTGTGTTATGGAAGCTAGAATTTCCCAACACGGTTGAGTCCTGCAGTAGGTGTCATCCAGTGGGACACTCGGTTGAGAAGGTGCTGTTCAGCCCGTGTGTGTACGCGGTTGTGTCTGTTACGCTTTCATTTCCTTCGGTGTTTTATTTAGGTAGCTGTACACAGTTTTCTGTGTAGATTCAGGCTCCACCAATGTGATACATAAAGACAGTTTTAATTTTAAACCTTATCTTCAGATCAAACACTGTGGACATAATGACTTCTAGCACCCAAACTGGAATGGTTTGGTAATGACAGTGCACTTAAGGGGGGATGATCACTGGAGAGGAGGATCAGCATTACTGGGACAGAGAAATAATGTTAGCAGGAAATAGGCCATGAGGCTGGTGTTATTCAGCACATTTTTGTTTGATTTAATCGGTCTGAATCCAGATATTTGTGTCTCTTCATAATGCCAACCTGTATGTAAACAGTGTGTCAGATGTTTGCTGTTATCATGAACGTTGTAATGACAAGGAGAAATCTAAATGGTGAATGTACAAGTTTCAACCCTGCAAATTGCTGCTGTGCATGCAAATGGTGTTTCTCGGTGTTAAAATCATAAAAAAACATGGTTTTATTTAGTTTCTATAAGGACCATTAAGGCTGTGAAATGGACTGATACTCACTGGTTGTAAATTTTTGGCTGGTATAAGCTGGGGTTTTTTTCAACCAATTTGTGGCTGCTTTGGCAAATATGTCTGTGCTTTATGGCCGGAATTCTTTTATCAGTTGTAGTGGGAGAGTCTTTGTCTTTAAAGAGTGTCACTAGTCATATGAAAAAGATCTAGTTGCTTACAGCTTTAGATGCCTCAGTAATTATGGTGTGGTTGACTTTACCTGAAAATGTGAACACTGATCTGCAAACATGGCAAGACTGCAGGAAACAGAATCATATTTCTGCTTTTGCCATTGTGGAGCTATATCTGACACAGGGTCACCTTTTGTAAGCGTAA
>NW_009720262.1:0-467 GCF_000703405.1 Apaloderma vittatum
CTACATGTAAAGCGAAGCCATTCAGGTAAAAGAGATCTGTGTTGTGAGTGCGGATCCCAAGGTTGGCCAATATCTATGAACCCCCCAAATCAAGCTCCTGCCCAACATAACAGACAGGGTAAGGCTCTTTGGAGTACCTGGCAAGTGGATTATGTGGGACCATTAAAACAATCCCATGGAAAGAGGTTCATCTTGGTGGGAGTGGAATTACTTTCAGGACTGACAAGGGCTACAGCTGCCAGTGTTGCTACTGGGGACCAAACTGTGCAAGAGTTGAGTGAGGGGCTTGAGTGGTTTAGCATTTTACGCGCTCCTTAGAGTATCCAAAGTGACAGTGGGTCACATTTCTTTGCCACAGTGGTTCAAGACTGGGCCCGAGTGGAATGTATTAATAGGCTGATTAAACAGCATGCCGCAGTCTCGCGGCCTAAATGGGATACGCGGTTGGCCCAAGCAGTTTTCATCAT
>NW_009720263.1:0-726 GCF_000703405.1 Apaloderma vittatum
CAGGACTCATACCAACTTTGTTGTTGCTCTCATTCTTGTTTTCGTTTTTCGAGTCTCTCTCGGAGTTTTGTCATAGTATCTTCAACAATTCCGGTATGATTGGCATAAAAACAACATTCTTCTCCTAGGGCCACGCATAATCCCCCTTGTTGTAAGAATAATATATCCAATCCTCTCCTATTTTGTAAAACCACCTCTGATAGCGAAGTAAGGGATTCTTCTAAGGCTGATACGGATTTTTCAATTCTTTCTAAATCTTCATCTACAGCAGCACGTAAACTCATTAACCTCTGCTGTTGTCGCACTAAAGATGCTACCCCTGTACCAGCTCCTGCTGCCCCAATCCCCAAACGGGTAGCAATAGTGATTGCGGTTATTGGTTCTCTTTTCATTATCCTGATACCTGTATTTTCTGTGTGTTCATACATACTAGATTCGGAATGATATAGTATTTTAGGCATCACAATTCCTTGAATACAATATTCAGTTGAGCTATTCAACACATCCAGGGATATACAAGGAGTGAGACCTATTTTGGAACAAATCCACCTAGCTCCTTTTGTTGGAGTAATCCACTTGCCCTGCTTTAAGCTGGGGCTTTCCTCTGTTCCATTGCACAAGTTCTTTTTTCTCTTGGGGACATTCCCTATACATACACCTGTCCCTCTTATATGCTGCATGGTGATTCTTTTTTGCCTATCACCCCAATTACAAAGTGGAGGGTTA
>NW_009720264.1:0-457 GCF_000703405.1 Apaloderma vittatum
CAGAAGAAGTTATAGCAGCATCCTCCAAATGGCAATGCTCCAAATTGTCTCCTCACAAGGTCTGCGCCAGTAGGAAAAGCTGCACCCTTGATGTGTGACCCTGTACGGGCAACCTTGCTCTTCATCCCCCCAAACCCAACCACTTCTGTCATTCTTCCCCTGGCACTTCCATCACAGCCCTTACGTCAGACTTCTCCCCTGATCTCTGCAGCTGGATGTCACAGTTCCATTGCACCAGCTCCCACCCTTTGTCCTCAGAGAACTGGCTGCACACAGGATCAGCAGAGCCCTTCCTCCTTGTCAGCAATGAAAAGCAAAGCACAATAGATGTTAATAAACAATTAAACACACTCTGCACAAGCACATGCTCTGTACAGTGTATCCCTAATGAGGTTGCCTTTCTACACGGATTAATCTTATGAGTAGTGTTTTAGGGAGGAACATACAAGCAGGTAGA
>NW_009720265.1:0-275 GCF_000703405.1 Apaloderma vittatum
AACAATGACCATTACTATTACAGCATAGACTTGCTCTTGTCTGTAGAGTGGATCAGTGATAAATTCATATTACTAATACGTAGGAATGTAAATTGATTATATTTTTATATCAGTATTTCTATGATTAACATTTTCTATAGTTAGTGCAAAAATAATTATAAGAAAAAAATAAATACAAAATGAAACCCCAACCAATATACTTTCATATCAATTACTACTAACTATTAGTGCTGAAAGTAATTTAATAGAATGGTTAAGTAAATAATTACTCAGTA
>NW_009720265.1:371-758 GCF_000703405.1 Apaloderma vittatum
GGTCTGGGGGGCAAAGTCTACCCAAGCTTCTAGCCCGGAAGCCAGGTTTGCCCTCCCAGGAACGGGCTGGGAGGCCAGATCAGCCCACGTCTGGGTGTTACGTTAAAAGGACAGTCAACAATTCCTGTTGCAAACGAGAGGCAACAATTGCTGCTGCAAAAAGTCACATGGCCAAACTCCATGGATAAAGGGGCAAATCAGTTTGGCAGAAGCTAAACCCCCTTGCGTTCCAGCTTACCCTCAGATATCAGAGGGGCTGGGGGTGGCTGGGCTCAAGTTCTGAGGGATGCCCGATTCATCATTACTAACGTGACATGCCAATATGCCTTCAGTCTGGTGGTACCCCTGGAATTACAAGGACAGCCTTCAGGAGGTCTTCAGGCTGTG
>NW_009720266.1:0-477 GCF_000703405.1 Apaloderma vittatum
GTGAAGCTGTGCAGGGAGAAAATTAGAAAGGAAAAAGCCCACCTAGAGCTAAACATGGCCATTATGGTGAAGAATAACAGGACACGTTTCTGTAAATACATTAACAGTAAGAGGAGGTCCAGGGAGAATCTCCATCCTTTGTTGGATGCACAGGGAAGCACAGTGACCATGGATATGGAAAAAGTTGAAGTGCTTAATGACTTTGCCTCAGTCTTTAACAGCAAGACCAGCTGTTCTCTGGGCACACAGACCCCTGAGCTGGAGGAAAGGGATGAGGAACAGAATAGGACCTACATAATCCATGAGGAAATAGTTATGGACCTGCTTCATAAGCTGAATCCTCATAAATCTATGGGGCCTGATGGATTACACCCTAGAGCACTGAAGGAGCTGGTGGATGTGGTTGCCAATACACTTTCCATCATCTTTCACCAGTCCTGGTCAATTGGGGATGTCCCAGTGGACTGGAGGCTGGCA
>NW_009720267.1:0-782 GCF_000703405.1 Apaloderma vittatum
ACCCCAGGGTGCCATTCGCCTTCTTGGCCGACAGGGCACATTCCTGGTTCATGGGCATCCTGCTGTCCACCAGGAACCCAAGGTCCCTTTCCCCTACTCTGCTCTCCAGCAAGTCAGTCCCCAACCTATACCGCTACATGGGATTGTTCTTTCCCGGACGCAAGGCTCTACACTTGCCCATGTGGTTTTTCATTACATTTCTCCTTGCCCAGCTCTCCAGCCTCTTCAGGTCTCACTAGATGGCAGCAGAGCCTTCTGATGTCTCAGCCACTCCTCCCAGTTCTGTGTCATCAGCAAACTTGCTGACAGTGCACTCTGTTCCCTCATCCAGGGTGTTGAATAGTACTGGTCCCAGTACTCACCCAGCTCGTGGAGGGACTCCACTAAATACAGACCTCCAACTAGACTCTGCCCCACTGACCACAACTCTCCGATCTCTTTCCTTCAATTAGTTCACAGTCCACCTCACTACCCGATCAGACCACACTCCCTCAGTTTAGCTGTGAGGATGCTGTGGGAGACAGCATGTCCAGCCTAAACCTCCCCTGATGCAGCTTTGAACTCTTCCCAGGCATCACCCCTCTGGGTCCCAGGGGGAAGAGCTCAGCACCTCCATCTCTACTTCCTATCCTCAGGAAGCTGTACAGAGCAATGAGGTTGCTCCGCAGCCTCCTTCTCTTCAAATTAGGCCAACCCAAAGTCCTCAGCCCTTCCTCCTCCCAAAGGAGCCCAGCCCTTCCACCAGCTTTGCGTCCCTCCTCCTCTGGATGCCTTCAAGCACT
>NW_009720268.1:0-464 GCF_000703405.1 Apaloderma vittatum
GTGTCCTAAAAGAGATGCACTGGCATCTCCACCGTCCTAAGGCAAGCTACACGTGACCTGTCACTGGTGAGATAAATGGAAGTGACATCTCCATCAGATGGCAAGATAGTGACTCGAACCATTTGCTTTTTTCAGTGATGGATCATCATACGTTTTTTACCAGGGTGCTGGGAGAGTGATTGGTTGAGGCTCGAGCTTGGGTATGGATTTAGTGGAAATTCTCTCCTTGGTCTCCCTGGTACAGCATTCAGATGCTTGTCCGGCCTCCAGGTGCTTTAGTTGTTACATGTTTAGTTGTTACATGTCGTTAAGTGACTAACTGTAGTTGGACTTAACTCCTAGAGGTACTTTGTACCTGCCTTTCGATCTTGCATGTGCCCTGTGATTTGCCTGATGGAGCTATGCAGCGGGAAATGCAACTTCACTTATCATGGAATCATGGAATCGTTTAGATTGGAAAAGAC
>NW_009720269.1:0-253 GCF_000703405.1 Apaloderma vittatum
TGTAGCCCTCCCATGGGATGTCCGGGGTCCCCACAGTGGAGGTTGCTGTGTTTCTGCGCTGCCCCAGCCAAGCCGACTGGTCGGGGAAACCTCTCTATTCTAACTCTCCCTCCACTTGTGATCGTTCCACTGAACCTCCTGCTTTGCTCACTGCTTGGCCCCTTTCATTAACTTATCTCCCCGGCTTGTCGAGGCGATAGCTGCGTCTTTGCTGCGGAAGAGGCAGGGGGGACAGGCTGGGGGGGCGAAGGAG
>NW_009720269.1:363-4253 GCF_000703405.1 Apaloderma vittatum
CAGGCATCACGTCGGCAGCACAGCTGTTTGCATCTGGAGGTCTGGCCTGCAGGTGTTGGGTTTTACTTTTCCCAGCTAGCCAGCAGGGCTTTATTATTATTTTTCTTTCTTTCTTTCTTTAATTTCCTTGCGGAGGGTGGGACGGTTTGTTAGCACTGAAAGCACCGCCCGTGAACGCTGGCAGTCGCTCGGGTTAATATCCCCCAGCCTCTGTGCTCCAGGGCTTGAGTCAGCCCCAGGCACCTCCGGCTGCCTGAGTCACTGTCCCGCTTCCCACCATCTCTCTGCAGCTGGGACTGTGGGGCCCGTCTGCGGGTGGCAAAATGGGGACAGACCAGTGTTGCTGGTGTTTCGTGTGAGCAGGTGATGCAGGCAGCTGCCAGTCCTTCAGCAGGTGCCGGGTCTGCCTTTGATCTGCTGCTCCTGCTCTGTCAGTACAGAGGAGACCAAGTTGTGAGGTGGCCCAAAGCTGTGGAGGAGGTGGAGATGCTCCAAGTGTCCATGTGTGAGGGAAGGTGGGAGGAAAGCAGGACTGAGCTAAGCATCTTCCAACATTGTTGCCTGGGAAATAAGGCCAGGCTGAGCACCTCTGCCCAGGCAAAGCAAGCTGTCTTGTAGGCTAGTGTGACCGCTGCCTGGATTGAAAGCTCAGGAGTTAGAGTTTTGTTCCTGTAGAGGTCACATTTTGTCTTAGGGCCACTCTGGATGGAGCCATTTATCCCTCTTAGTGCTCGGGAGGTTTCCTGCTGGGGTATAACCCCAGTGCCTGCCATGGTCACTGCCAGGGAAGGAGAGTGGTCCCTCTTCCATATCTTTCTCATTTTGAGCAGCAGAGGAGAGTCCTTTCACGTGATGACATTTATTTTTCTGCCTTTTTTGTCTCCCCTCCACCTCTGCTTCTGGTAAATCCCAAAGGGATTTCCCTTTATGGGAGGCCGAAGTTTGTTTTTACTCAGATCAAAGTAGGGTTTTATCAAGTCAGGAGAACCCTCACCAGACACAGTCCCAAACTTCTAACTGTGTCTAAGCCGAGGTGTCCTCTGGTCCCTGAGCTGCTCACCACTGCGCACTCCAAGGAGTGACAACTGTCTGGGGCTGGCTGCTCTTATAGTATAGCTTCATGCTCCTGGTCTGTGTCAGACCCTCCAGACCTTTAGCAGCTACTCAAAGTGTGGCTGAACAATTTCTTGTGCTGCAAAGCTCCTGGCCCCAGCGGGAGAAAGTGTCATCCTTACAAAGCAGTGCACTTTGTCTCTTTGGAGGCCTTTTCTCCATCAGACACCTTTCCTAGCAGGCACCTTTCTCCTCATTTTTTGCACTGTTGCCAACAAATTCTGTTTTAAGCCCCAAAGTTATCCCTGCAGGCACTGATGAACATCACAAACCAGGTTAGAGTTCCCCTTTCCCACATGACAGATCAGGCAGAGTTGCATTTACAGGTTCTGAGGACATCAGCTGTTTGCCTCGCCTCTGCCAACAGCTCTTTCCTCTCCTGGTGGGTTGCCCCAGGAAAAAATCTGAAGGTCCTTGGCAAATTCCAGGGTCTTGAAACTGGTACCCTAGTGATTTCTTGTACAGGCCCCTGGGATATGTCAGGACCTGGTGTTGGATGGCTCTGCTTTACCGTTCTGCAGTGACTTCTGGGCACAGGACGTGCTGTCCTGCCACTGCATGGGAGAAGCCATCTCTAGCTATATCTAGGAAGCACCAGCTGCTGCTGCAGTGGTTTTCCATCCCCTGTTGTAGAGCTGTCCTTAGCCTTACTTGCATCCCATTGATGAAGTCTCCAGACCTGATTTTAGGTTTGCTTAAGGTTCTTTTGGCCAGTGTTGAACTTGTCAGGCACTTCAAGGCTTGGCTTGGCTCCAGCATAGGTTTGAGAGGATGCTAGCTCATACTCACCCCAGAAGGCTTTTCCACCCCTGACAATGTTCACTCTGTTTTCTCCTTAGTGTTTAATCAAATTTGGCATGCTCTTAATAATTACAAGGTGAAATGCACGAGTTTTCTGAAGAGAGGAGGTACCAAGCCCTGTCTCCTCAACCCCACTGAGGACCAAATACCACAACACAGTTTTCAAGTGTGTAGGTCTAAGCACTATTCATTCATCACTCAGCCCAAAAGTGCTCTCCAGCTTTGCCTTCTGATGCCTACAAGGCTCCTTTTCCCGTCTCCTCCTTTTTGGCTTCTCCCTGTCTCAGCTTCCCCTGGTCTTTCTGCTTCCCTTTCACAATCCACCAGAAAACAAGAGTTGGCCAAAGCCCATCCACCCACGGAGGCTTTGTGCGCGGCTGCCTTTGTAGTGAGTGGTGGCAGGGATATGTGCCAGGGGTGGTTACAACCGTGGGATGGCCAAGAGGCCACCACCCATCTCCCTCGGCGAAAAGGATGGATGGAGGGAGGGGTGCTGCTTCCTGGGGTGCAGCGAGGCTTGACTATGATCTTTGCTGGCCACGTTTCTGAGGGCTGGCGGAGGAGACATGGGGTCATGGTAACCTGGCTTCAGTCACATCCCCTGGATGAAAGCCAGGAGGTCCTGCTCCTCCTGGAGCTCCTACTGTTCTACACCTCTGCGTCTCTCTGCTGGCCTCTTTGCAATCCCTGTGGCAGGTACAGTTTTCCCAGAGTGTGATGCTGAGCATTCCCAGGGACAGGTGAGGCAGTGGGACAGAGTGGGAGTGCCTTATTTTGGCCTGTGATGCCCTGATGCCATGGAGATGGGCAGGCAGTACATGCAATGGGAGTGGCACGGTGAGGGGCAAGAGAACCTGCGCAGTGGGGAAAAGCAGGCCAGAGCCTCTAGGAATATAATATGGGCCTCCAGGCATGGCGGCAGGTTTTGGCAGCATTAGGGCACTGTTGCATCTCAAAGTGATTTATTGGGGCAGTGAATAGGAGAGCAGCGGGCTCCCAGAAGATACCACTGGTTGAGGTCACAGCCTGCTTTGGAGCTTGCTTAGCCCAGCCCATGACCTATGCGAACGTTCTGGCTGTGGTGATTCTGGAGCCCAGAAGCAGTTATTTCAATCAGTGGGTCCATTTGGTCTTCGCAGTATTTAAGGGCCTCATGATTCCCGAGGTTATTCACTGCTTGCAGGCCTCTGGTTCTTGACCGCAGGTGCTCAGCAGCCTGAGTTTTGGGGGAAGTCAGCAAAGCTCCAGGTCTTGCCCAGCCTAAACCACAAGTTCAGAACACACTTGGATGCACAGGCTGAGCCCAAAACTATTCCTGGGGAAGGATTTATGCTCAGTAGACCCTGGGGGCTGAGGATTGCACCCACCTGGTGGGAGGCAGCACATCCCTCTCTGACGCTCACCCACCTGCACTGGATGGATGACTGGCAGGAAAACTGGAGCATAAAGGAGAGCTGTAAATCTGCCTGGAAGCTGTTGGGAAAGCAGTCCCTGAAGGAGGCTGGCTTGCTTTGGGTTGCTGTGCTAATTCTTAAAAGCTTTGGCCCACAGATAAAAAGCTTAACCTCTAATCCTGCCCCACAGGAGTGCTCCTATGGAAGGCAGCTCGGAAACACCTTGCTCTTCAGCCTCTCCTCCTGTCCATGCTCTTCTTCCCTTCTCAGTCCCACCTCTCTGGCTCTGCCATGCCTCCTGGCTATTCCACCCGCTCCTCTAAATAACTTTGGAAGTGGGATGGGGTTGCAGCGCCAGTCGCCTAGCAGCGATGCTCTCCAGTCCTCACCAGCTCTCCTCTCTCTCCACTCCCATTCCTGTCCCCATTCCCATCCCCATCCACATTCCCATCCACATCCCCATCCCCGTCCCTGTCCCTGCTGCAGGAGTCTTCGACAACTGCTCGCACACAACCAGTGATAAGGGCTGGGCGCTGGGCATCCGCTCCCTGCAGCTCGGTGGCAAGAAAGACGCCCGCTTCT
>NW_009720270.1:0-669 GCF_000703405.1 Apaloderma vittatum
TCTAGAAAAATTTTACAGTGGGAAATTTTGTGGCAAAGGAAAAATCCCTGCTCAGTGGAAGAGAATCACAAAGCAGGAAGCACTTGATGAACTGCAGAAGCTCTAGGCCAAGCTGATATGAAGGAAGAACCACAACTGCTTTGCATTTTAGAAGAACATAGTACAAGTCAATCCTCAAAATATTGTTATAATGACTGCGACCTCAGGACACATGAAGAAAATGGTATCTAAATGCTGATAAATCTGAGTGAAATAAAGCGTGCTACTCCTGCCATTACTCAGAAATTCCCTTCCTTCAAGATGAAGTCAGAATTCTCTGCCATAAATATTTACCTCTCCTTTGTCTTAGAGCAAAAACCCTCAGTCCTGCAGAGAGCAGTCATACGGCCAAGATGAAGACCATGTACCAGATGAACAACAAGAGCATTAGAAAGGGCAGCCGAGCTAGGTCTCAGATCAGTAGCTGTTCCGTCTCTGATGTCATTAAGGCAGTTAACACAGCGGCTTATGTGGGTTTAAGGCCCCTCATGTTTATTGTGAGTATTTCACATGCTAAGGTGAGCCATTCCTACTCAGGGGCCTGGGCCTGGTGAACCTCCCTGCAGCTCTTAGCCACAACAACTCCTCTGGCCTAGAAGAGCTTAGCTGTGGAGCCAAAGCCTTCATATC
>NW_009720271.1:0-19129 GCF_000703405.1 Apaloderma vittatum
CCCTGCGCGTACTGCGTCCTGTGATGGTTCGTGTGTTTTTCAGGAATGGGCAAATTATCTGTAAGAACGAGAACGGGAAGGTCTTGGCTCTCTTCATAACCCCCTGGGTGACGAGGAGCAGGTCAGGGTGGCCAAGCATCCCACCCTGGTTCTCAGCAGTTCGGACCAATGTCCCGGGCATCTCAGCACAGGCGCCGGCTGCTCCGGTGGGAAGCTGGCACACCTGGGCCACAGCTCTCCCGCTCTTTGTTGCCAGACCTCTCACTGCTTTGTTGTTTGGTTTTTTTTATAGTCACTTGCCCTGAACAAATTACCTGGAGGACTAGCGAGCAGAAGGAATACCCCTTTACATCTGCCTTGCTGTTTGTACCTACTTCACTGGTGCAAACAAGGCTGGGGGGAGCACTGCTGTCATAAGTCTGAAACCTTCCCCGAAAGGCATTAGCAGTGCGCTCGGCGAAGTAGCGGCAACTTGAATTAAGAGAGCTATACACAGGTGTACATATTAAAAACGAATCTTGCCTTGTAACTGTTGTTATGCTGGCAATATGACTAGCAGGTAACATTAAAAGATGGTCTATATAATACTTAAAAGTTATGTAGGCCACCTAAATGTGAAAATAGGACAAATCCTTGTGTGCCAGACCACAAACTCTTCTGAAATTTCATGGATAGAAGATTTTAAGAGAACATGGTAATTAAGTCAAAACTGACTACACATGAACAGTTGTGACCACTAATAAAGTTTAAAGTATTACCATCTGACAAAAATAACTGATAAAGTCTCTTTTTGTTGGTGGGACCATGGCCAACAGCATTGCGTAGCAGGAATTACCTACAGTGAAAAGTGAATCCTAGGAAGGTGTGCTTAAGGTGCCAAGCAAAACCAGCCTCTAAAACCAATGGTAATGCCACGTATCTTTTCGCTTAGCCCAACACTGCTTGCTTAGTTCTTAGTAAGAAAGAAACTTAGAGAATACTAGTGTATTAACTTTAGGCCTATGCAAATGGAAAGCTGTACAAATACCGAGAATTTTTTAAAAAGCCCCAAACCGACATCTTAAAGACATAATTGTACCAATTTCCAGTTCAGCTTCCTTTTTCTTTTTTTTTTTTAGATACAAATGTGATTAAAAAGAAAACAATGCAATTATAGTACTACTAGCTCACTGTGGACACTTTTATGCTGTGATGGCTCGGTTCTCTACTTGCTTGCACTCATGTTAGGTGGATCGAATCATCTTAATTGCATCGGTAGAAGAGTTGTGGTAAAATCCTGCAAAGATGCACCCAAGTGGTCACCTTGCATGGCTCTTCTCTAGTGATGAAGCTGCAGAAGAGGCTGCAAAAAATTGGCTTTGCCACTGACTTACTGTTTGATGATCCTCAGACAAATCTTTGTGCTCATCCCTCCTGTGGGGGTGGTATTTCTAAAATCTTTCTGACACTGTTACAACCAAAGCGAGTCTCAAATGAGCAATTCCCCTCGCAGAGGCCACGGGTCCTCATCTGCTAGAAGGAGTTACCATAGCGGATGGAGCGCAGCGACACTCTTTTTACTCCAAGTCTCGCTCTGGAGTGCTACACATCGATGACTGCTCTCAGTTTCATGTTGGCATTTGTGTCACTGGATGATGTGAAACAACGTACGCATTTTTTTTCCCCTCACTGGCTTACTTCTTTCAAGAAGCTTTTGCACACAGTACCGTGAAGTCCTATGAAAGTAATGTGTAGGTTCTATATAAGGTATAATAAGTTCCAGTTTAGGAATCTGGCAGCCTATGTTAAGATTTGTTAAGCTGAGAACTGTTCAGCCTCACAAGATGTAAACCACCTCCCAATAGGCATCTGAATATGCAGCAGGGCAACTTTATAATTCAAGAAATTCATACCAGGACTACTTCTGAGTGTCGTTCACACTTTCTACTCTTGCCCTCTGTTGATTGTCTCATCCAAGAAAACACTGATCTCTCCTCAAAGTTTTCCTAAGTTAACTGCTCCCCCGATGGCTGAGGAACGGGCCCCACAAATCATACTCATTTTTGCACATCTGTTGACAGAATGTTTCTATTAGTTTTCAGGAATATCTGTACTCATGTTCATCTGATCCCTTTAATTAATCCGGAGTCCAGTAATTTCTATTCCAGATTCAATGCCCTACGCAGTTGCTGCTGCTTGCTTACAATTGTTGTCTCCTAGTATTTCTCCTTCTCAAGCTGGTCCTTCTTTCAGGATATTGCTGCTGAGAAGATAAATTCCAAATCTTCTATTGCAATTATCAATCTTTTGGCAAAGCAGAGTGTTTTATGGAAGTCAAAGACCCTTCTAAGCAATGACCCTAATTCTAAAAACTGCCTCATTTGCAAATAAGTGCCAAAAGTTTTGAAGGTTTTTTTTGGCTTGTTTGTGTCTTAAAGTATAAACCTTTACACAGACTATGGAGCAGAGGAAAACTGTAAAGAGCACAAGTGTTTATGAGGCCTAGTGAGCAGAGGCTGATAGCTTGGCATATACTGAACTTCTCAGAGGTTTGTTCCATGAAAACCAGACCTGAAAGGAAGGAAAAGGAACGTGTTTATCCCCAGCTGCTGTCTAAAGCAAATAATTCAGTAAAAGGCAAGTGTTGAGGAGGTTCTGATTACCTAACATATTCCTGTGAAGTTTTTCCTTCATCTCTGCTAGCTATATGCTAAGGCCTAAACAGGTTTCCATATTCCAGTGGGTTTCTTCTGTGGCCCTTGATGACAGAAACAAAAAGAATTTACTCATCATTTGCAGACGGGAGCATTTTTTTACGGAAGCAGTATATGTTTCTTCTCTTGTTCATGCTGTGCCACATCCCTTCTGATACTTTACAAACAGGCCTTCTTCTGCAAACCTTATTGAAGTCCCAATCTGTTTTAAATTACATTCCATATGACAGGTGCAGTCACTGAGATCACTTGGATAACAGAAGCCACCTTTGACTTCACACACAGTGGCTTTGCCCACAGAATATTTGGGTCGTAACAGCCCAGTATGACTGCTCTGGGGAGTTAAAAAAAAGTATGTAGCTGCAGAGGAAGTTTCAAAACCTCTATTTAGTAACTGTGCTGTTTTGCCAACAGGAGCACACTTTGGGAAAAGTCACACAGACTGTATTGTTGTATTGCAAAGCAACAGTAAGACTATGATTTCTGTTAGATACCTGTCTTCAGATACTTCATTTTTTATGACATCCATTGTATCTACTTATTTGAAAACTAGTAGAAATGTCTGTAAGGAGCTTTTTGTTAAACTTCTTGTCCATGCAAGGGAAGCTGAACTTGGACGAAAACATCAGCTATATATTCTTAATCCTTCTTTAAAACATCCTTTTTGTTTTCCATTTTCTTTAGAGATAATGGAGAAAGGCATCTCCAAAGACACAGCTGTTCTTCTAAACAGTAGGTACTTTTGCTGAGTAGGAACAGCAAAGTTCCATCTGAATGATGAAAACGGAGTTTTATTTTATTGATTTAAAATTATCCTCTCACTTCAGATCCCCCATGTAGCTCAGAACTGAAGTCTTCCAGCAGAGACGACCAAGGATGGAGAATCCCGAGAAGTACAGACCACCTGGTTGGCAGCGAAGCCTGACCAAGAGAGAGATGCAGACTGGGGACCTCCCTGGCTCCCGAAATAACATTGTGAAACACACTGCTGAGACTCCTCCAGCAGAATTTCTGAGGAAGTCGCAGCACATAAAGAGCCAGACCTTAGGAAGTCTGTGCCCACTTGAGCGCTGTCATTGCTGATAGAGGTGAGAAAAGGAACTCGCATCAATTCCAGGAGACACAGGGGCCTGGACAGCACACCTTCCCTAGAGCAAGAAGGTTGCTGTTCCATGCCACCAACTTCTCTTGAGAATTGCAATTTCTGTGAAGGACACTGCTTTCTCCCCAGTGGTTTTGGCTGAAAGGCAGATGATTTCATAGCTCGCTTTGACAAGGAAGAGATTCAATGTCGTCACTGGACCTCCGGATTTTGCCATTCTGTCCTCCCCGCAAAGGAATGAGATCATCGTTTCTTCAGATCAAAATCAAGAGAAAATTACAGTGAAAAGGACACACTAAAAACTAGCTCGCCACTCAAATCCAAAGCTACTATTAGGCAATTTTTAATGAGATCTGAAAGCTTTTCTCAACCAAAATGTTACATTTTCAGCTCAAAACAAGAGCAAAACATCTGCAGAGACAGGGCACCTGGGCACACATACTTAGGATGGAGCTGCTGGTGATTTACTGTCACTGTTGCTTTCGAACATTTCCAGCCGTATGGCAGGTACATCCGTCGCAGTGCACTTGGAAAAAGCACTGGCTGTATCTGTCCTTTTCCTGAGGCTGCAGTGCCAGCCTGTACGCAGCTTAGATGAACACAATTCTCAGCTGCTTATTAGATGCACACTTATAACCATTTTTTTCCTCCGGTGCCTTATTCAAAATCTTCAGGACGTACTTCAAATATTCCTTTAAAATCATTTCCGAAAGAGAAAGCCTCCATTCAAAGAAATGAGAGTTCGCATGGCTGCAAACAGTAACAATGCTTGGAATGTGCTTTGCTTTACCTTTCCAGCTGGATTTGCTCACATGGTGTCAAGTAATTTACATTTATTGCTGGCTCTCTTCTATTTGCGAGCCTTATCTAGAAGAACAGGGTTTCAGAAGGCCAGCTGTCCTTTCAGCGTGGCTGGCTACCCTAGATGTGCGAGTAAGTGGTAACTGCGGAGCACCAGCCTGGCAAGGTAACCTCAGCTGAAGCAAGTGGTCTGGGAGAGGCAGGCAGGGAGCAAGGATGGCACCAGTGCCGCTGCAGTGATTTCTTTGCCAGGCTTCATGTGCAAACCAGCTGATTTCCGTTGACATGTGAGCCCCGCAGACAATTCCATCATTTCTAGAGCTGATATAGTTCTTAAATCAGGGTCAGTACTTACACACTGCTTTTATCCTACGGAATACGGTAGCATTCTGTGAATAGATAACATTAAAATGCGTATTTTTTTTTGAGGAATTAATGGATATACATTAAAGTATCAAAGAAAAGATATTTCACAGAAAAGGTGTATACCCACACTGTTCAGCTCATGAAGTGGGCAAAACTGATGGCAGATACATCACTGTGGATTTTTCTTGTGATGATCACTGCACCACAAGCATTTTTTCATGGTGAAAGTGCATAGAAAGTAACCAGTTCATGCTTATGGTAATGGAAATTATGTACTATTATGACTATTATGATGTCTTTAGCAACTTATTCCTTATATGTAAGTACAGAACTTCTGTAAGTGCTTCTGTGAAACTCTCGGTGCAGACAGATGGAAACTGTCTTCAGCTTCAACAGCAAAAAGGAGTTCAAGAAATGTTTTTCCAGAATTGCACTATTTCTGAAATCACTGAGCTGTTGAGATGTTTGCTTTGCTCAGGGCACAACATGCAGCGTCTCTTCAACTTTCTGGATGCATTGCCTCAAATACTCAACCTCTCTCCAAAATCTCCAGACTATTTATGTGATTGTACACTCAAGTTCACCACCATGGTAAGAGTTAGCAGCTGCTTCTAATAAATCCCAAATGCTGATGCCCACCTTCACGGACACTCTCCTCTAAAGGTATTAGTACCCAGCCTCCCTTACTCCAGTCTAGAGGCAGGTAAACTTCTGATGCAGACACCACTACTAGACTTCTACACCTGAGAGGCAGAATCCAACCAGGCCTAAGGTGATGAAAAATACCCGAGATTCCTTTCCTTCCTATTTTATCCAGCTCAGCTCACTCACATCCTGGATTGAAAGGAGCCCTCAATGCTATATGTTAAATTGGAAAGATTCCTTGAGCAAGGTATGGTGCTGGGACAGAGCTACTATTCCCTTACCTCTATGTTTCTGAAAATACACAATATACAAACATCACTCTGACCCGTACTCTGATCCTCTACAGAGGACTCTATCTGTACTTGCAATGCAATCTAAACCACCTGTTTCTGAATATGAAGAAGACATCTTAAGACCAATATGGTTCCTGATAATAGGAATCCTAGCACAGTATTAACTCCACAAAACAGGAGAATAATGTGAATTTATGGGATGCTGATATCTGAAGAAACAGGGGATGCAGCACAGTAACTATACAGGATCTACTGCGATGTCTACACTGCATACCAGCAGTTAGAGGAACTGCTGGAGGAAATAATCATTATCTTACAGCTTCAGAAAGGAAATTGCATAGTCTAACAGGACAGCCTTGCCCTTTTACTGAATACAGCCAAGTGTTATGTGGCTGTCACTGAGTAGTGTCCCTCTCATCCCTGACAATGCAATGGTAAACAATGGAGTGTTTCTCATTCATCTGGGGAATTCTCCACATATTCAGCAACTTCATTAACTGCTAACTTCCAAATAACATTTGGTGCTCAAGGAAGATTACAAGTACTACAAGTTATCAGAGTGCATCATTCAACGAGGGCAAAGACCATATTCTGGAAGCGCAGAAGAAGCCTCTGAAAACTGTTATCTTTTCTCTATCTCTTCCCCTTCTGTCCCTTTTCTCTCCTTTTCCCCACACTTTTCTGTAAAAATAAGCTGGAAAATGTGCTATGGCAGCTGTATCTACTCATCAAACACTCACCAGTAGCATTATTTAATGGGAAATTAATTTTCTAGGCATCACCCCTCTCCCTCCCCTACCCCAAATGGTTATCCAGTATATATTATACTCCAGCGGGCGCTGTGTTCACCAAATACCTACCATCACGTGCAGCTATCCCAGTTTACTACTGATTCAGAAAGGAGGATCACCTCTTAGATTGCCATTCAGAGAAAGGAAGTCATGCTAGTATTCTTACAGACACTGACTCCAGCTTCCATCATAATCATCCTGCTTCTTCTACCATCTTCTTTTCCAGTGCCATTATCCTCCTTTATTTAAGAGTTCTATTCCAGGACGTGGGAGACTCAGGAGAAGAAACTGAGGCAACTTAGGGCGCAAGAATTTACACGTTTTATCTTGACTAAGCCTGTGATACCAAAAGGCGTTCAAGGCAATGTCCACTTCTCCCACCTCTTTTAAACACCAGATGTTTCAAAAAGGCTCTGTGAGCTCGTATTTGCTAGGGGGACACCTACCCCAAGTCACCCAGCGCTAGTACTTTCTAGTTTAGTACTTTCTTAACTTAAGGTCATTTGGCTTTCTCTTCTGTCCTTATTTGCCTTTACTCCCTTTTCAGGAGTTTTAGAAGATTTTAAGTCCTTTACATTATTTCATTCTTCTTTTTTCCTCATTTCCCATGTTTCCATGAACTTTTAATTTTGCTGAAATAAATTAGGTCCCTTATCGAACATGCCCCAGGTTTCACTGAGGGAATGCTGCCACAATGGAAAGGCACACTCTTTTCAAAGTCGAAAAGCAAGACTCTTCAGACAGAGTTAACATGGCAACCTCAAATTTGTGTAAGACACAAAGTTAGACAAATTTGCATTAAACTTATCTGCAGCACTGAGAGTTTAAACAGTCTGTAGTTCAGTGTAATGAAAATCCGATGGTTTTCATGAGGGTAAATGTGAAGATTCAATTCACATGCTGATATGCATAAACGACGTTGGGTAGGGTGAGATGCTTTGACCAGTCAAGCATCTGATTAGTGTCTTTAGGGTAAATTTAACTCAACCTTGCCCTAAAGTATGGATAAAAATCAAAATGAGCAGCCACTCCTTTGGTATGAAATATTGAAGCAGTAAAATTTTCAAGAACCTCTTTGAAGCTGTGGATTTTGATTGTTCAAACTCTCATACAACTTAGGTGACAGGAGAAATTCTTGATATTATTTCTTCTATCACATAACTGTTCTAGGGTTTCCAAATATAAGCAAGTGGCTACTTACGGGATTAAACAGATGTAATGGATGCATATATTAATGTCCATTCACAGTCCCTATTTCCAGTGGCCTGGATAATCTGTTACTAGCAAAGGTCTTGCATTCAATCCTACAAAATTTTGGGAAGTACATATTACCATGTTATCCAGAACACTTAAGGTTTTGATGTATTACTGTTGCTTTACAATTATTATTATTATTATTTCACTTCTATCTCCTTACAAACCTCAACACTAACAATTTTGCAACCCCTTCTGCACACCCACTCTTGCTGATTTGATAGCCATTTTGAAGTTCATGAAGCATTTAAGTTTTTAAAAATGACCCAGCCTTTTCTGTCCTCTAATAATTATGTACTCAGGCGTGTTTTTATCTGACCCTGCAAAGACATCAGTTTCTGACCATACTAATGCTAGTAACTAGTGAAGTAATTTTACTTCTGTGTATGTGACTAGTAAAATAGAGGTTTATGTCCCCCTTTTAATAGAAAAATTATAGAAGGAGTAAAGAACCAGAAAAATCATCTGAAATACTGAGAACCATTAAAAAAAAGAAAGATTAAAAAAAAAAAGATTGAGAAGTAACTTGATTACAGAGTAAAAGCACCTTCCTGGGGAGAAAATAGTGACTACCAAAGAGCTCTTTAATCCATCAGAGAAAGGCATAACAAGAATCAATGACTGGAAGCTGAAGGCAAACAAATGCAATGGAAATAAGGTAGAAAATTTTTAGCAGCAGGCATGATTACTACTGGTATTATCCTAGTACCTGGAAGTCAAGTTATTGATCAGGGCTCTCTCACACTTGGTGCTGGTAAAAAATCCAAAAAACCAACAACAAAGCAAGCCCCCTAAAAAAACCAGAACAAAACAGAATAGAAAAACAATCCCTGCCAAAAGGTTACCAACAACACATAAGATGAAGTAACATAATAAATCAGTGATAACGTTATCTGATATGACATTAAGCAGTTTCAGGCCAGGGTTTCACAATACAAAGTGTTGAGATACTGGCTTAAGGTGATTCTGCCCTATCAAGACTGATTTTTCCTGCTCCCATAACCTCTCTGCAGCTGTGAAACTTTGAAAAGTGATCCGTATTTTTTAAAAAAATACATTAAAAACAGGAGTTTATTTTTTTTCTTTATAACAAAATGCCAGTGGAACAGATGTACTTCTGTCAGCGTTTTGATTTGTATGCATTTCAGTGAACAGCTTGACCAAAATTTTCCTAACTACCCATATATCTCAGTATCATCTCTGGCATTCATTCAGATGTTCAGGACACCTGTATTTGCTGTATTACTTGTGAAAAAAAGGCTGCATAACCCAGAAAAAAATATGCAAAAGCAAAGCATGGTATTGCTTTGTTTTCCTCATAGCAAATCACCAGCCCGGTCACCAAACCTCAATGGATAAACATTAACAAAATCAGAAACTTAGCCTATGGTCTGGCAAGATTTCACCAAAAAAAAAAAAAATCACCCCAATCGAGTCTAACATTAAAGGTAAAGAGGTGAGCTTCTGATTCCCAGCACCACTAGAAGCTACACACCATCCTTGGTAGATTACAAATACAACGGGCCGCTACAGTTTGACCGGTAAAAAGATTAAAGAGGCAAGCAGCGAGTAATATTTTCTATTATAAAAGTTTTTGCTACCCATTTTTGAGACCATGGATCATATGGATCGCCCTTGAAATTCATCTGGGAGAAAACTGGGAGACTTGAGGAGTGTTGTCTCTTATTTTCCAACAGATAGGAGAAAAAACCCACCTTTGATTTCCATTTCTTTTTTCTACACTACAGCGACTCATCACACACTCCCAAGATCTACTGCGCTGAGAAACTCTGGAGGAGCTCATTTCTCGGGCTGGGAACACTGAAGAGAAAAGAAAAGCTAGGTTAAACTCTTCCCAAATGGTCCCTGAGGCTGAAGGCAAACCAGGTATGTCCACAATGTTTACCAACGAGCCTTCTGCCTTCCCTTCCTCCCCGGAGGCAGCCAGCCTCCTCCTCCCAACTGTCATTCTGAGTTTCACTGAGCGGAACAGTCACGTTCACAGGCCAGGCAGGAAAATGGTTACAACCAGTTCTAAACACATTCTTTTTTTTTTTTCTTGCTGCTTCTTGCTACTTCAAGCTATAGCTATAATAAGCTGCATTTAAAGAACGCTATTTCATTGTGAAATTTAAACACTTACTAGCCTTACTCTTTGGCCTTGCCCACTCTGCTGAATTTTTCCACGGGATCGTGGCCACCCTGTGTGTGCAGGACACACGCTGCTCAGGAAATGAACCAGGTTTGTGTATCGAATTAGATTATTTATGGGTTGGTGTATGTGCTTGCTCTAGGAGTTGTGCAGAGAACAAGACGGACAACTACAGGAAGAGTGTGATGGCCATGTGGTTAAGGCAGTTGAACACCGCAGAGGAACACTCAGCTCTGCCTTTGCCATCGGCTTCGGTGAAGGAGGAGCGAGCCAGACCAAGCACCTTGGCAGGTGGCCACCAACTTTGTCTTCCTCTTTTTCTGGGAGTCCAAACCGAAACACCTGGGGCCCTTTACGTAGAAATGCAAAGCAGCTGATTATAATGGAAG
Source organism: Apaloderma vittatum (assembly GCF_000703405.1). Taxonomy (NCBI): domain Eukaryota; kingdom Metazoa; phylum Chordata; class Aves; order Trogoniformes; family Trogonidae; genus Apaloderma; species Apaloderma vittatum. The sequence goes on from NW_009720271.1 coordinate 10,487, forward strand.
CTTTGGCTTTTGGGGGAGAAATGGAGCTGGAGGCACAAGGTTAAAAGGCAGGAGAACCCAATTAATAATGTTGACTTTACTACTGACTGAATGAGTAGCTGAGTTTTCTCCTTGGTCAAACGGGAGAGCGGTGCTTTTCTGCTCTTTTGGGAACAGGCAAAGATTCATCAAATACTGTGAGGATCTTAGATATCATTGTAATAGGCCTACAAAGCAAAAAATAAAGAGGTATTTCTCTGATGCTCTATATACAGAGAAAGTTTTGGATCTTTTCTTCCGTTAATTATCCTATACTACTACATACTTGCTTTAAAAAGTCTATACAACACAAATACTAACACGCATAGAGATGGAGCATATCCTTTTTCCCCTTTTCACAAAGTCCTTTCCAGCTTCTATCAGGGCTATTTAACTCAGCGAAACTGCAACAGTCATATGGAACAGCACTCATTGTAAACAAAAGATATTCACTGGTTCACAAAAATAAAAATATCCTCTCTCTCGGCTGTATGTCATGTAACCAGAGCCACAGGAATAGCGAAGCAACAGGAGAGCTAGTAAAAGTTAATGTATTTTCCTACTTAGTTTATTGGTCTACATCATAGAGTATCATCGTAATGAGAGCTTTCAGTAATAGTAGGCTACTAAGAAGATAGCACATTGAAAAATAAAATTAAATAGATGTACTTTGTTCCAATGAATAAAAATCAAATCTACCAACATCTTTAAAAATGACCTGAAGAGAGTTGCAACAGTTACTCTGACTTCAAAATCTGAGTTAAGAGAAATACCACAACCACTGAAAACACAGGTGATGATCTCCTCTGTTTTGGATAGGAAGCCGTTGAATGTAAAAATATAACGCAATAATCACGGCAATTATGAGCTGCTGGGACATGATGATAGAAATACTTTAGCAATGTCTGACAACATCCCCAGTGCATGGCGCCTGCATACGACTGAAGTAGATGTGCATGAGACTCAAGGACAATACCGTTTTGTAAGATGATTTTCATTAATTAAAAGCAAATAGAGAGGGGAATAAAACAGAAATTTAGGTTCAGGCCTACAATCAGTTCTTCAGAAACTTGCAGTCCTACAGAGTCCCACCACCTCAGTCAGGCCCCATGGCTATCGAGGTCCATTTGAACAAATCCAGCGGAAGGATTAGGGCCTAAATATGTAAACAGAAAAAGGATGAAATTGGGTAACACAGCACACAGTTCCCATTAAAGAGACACCAAACTAGTCCCAGAAAAATAATCTGAGTGTCTAGACCATCACAAGATTTACAGTTTTACTAGAAAATGCTGCAGCTACAGGAAGGACTACAGTGATACCTTACATCAAGGGGTTTATACAGTATTAACTGATCATAGCATATTCCCCTTCAGGCAAACACGAGCACCTGCAGTGCATTTGCTCACCTCCAGCGTACTGCTGCTTTTTCATATTTATATATAATTTGGTTTATTATTTCAAATAAAAGAGAGCGGTTTAAAATCAACAAAGGCAATACTTTTATCTTCATCAACTCTTCATTTCTAGACAAGTAGATCTTTAACCTCTTAGTAACATGATGGTGAAAACTAAAATGAGATAATTTTACCATATTTTAAAGCACTGTAAAACTGACAGAAGATAATATTATTTGTATAAAAACATTCACTGTTACGTCTATCTGACCACAGAAGTGTGTGAGAACAGCAGTGAAGACACCACAGAAGTATCAGGTTTATGGCAGGACAAGCACACAGAACTACGGGCTACACCGTGGAGTATCGTGTCATCCAAACTCCAGCAGCAGCACTTATCATCCACTCCAGGAAGGGGTCCGTGCCTTCTGCTGCACCTTGCACCATCCTGTTCATCACCACACCTTGCACTTTTACCAGTGTGACCTCTTTGAAACAGCCAGGCCAAAGACAGTATGAGGTTGTCCAGGAGTATGATCCTGTTCTTCCCTTTATTATAGCAGAGTTATGCCTTCAGTGATCAGCATGTAAACAGACAAATGAATACTTTTGACTTTCTGTCAGAAAAAATACAGATGTTGAGGACAATCTAATTAATTTTACTTCTCCTACGTGATGGCTTAAGATGCAGCAAGAGCCTTGATATGAAATAATTTCATAAGTTTAAAAATTATTCCAAGATAAGGGAGGACATGAACACCTGAAAATAATTGAAAGAGATTTTGATTTGCCTATAGCATTAATGGAGAGGTAAGGACCCAAGTTTTTATTATTTCTAGGTGGAAAAAAATACTATATACAAAGTTTTCTATTCACTCTGCACACGGACATTAAGAGGCTCTTTTTGCAAGATGCAACATGAGCTTTACTTAGACTACTTATATATGAGGAAACTCACAGATACGCAAGACAGATATGATTTCCACAATCTGTGGGAGGAGGTAATGGGTTTGTCTTCTAGTGTTGGTGTTAGCTCAGGACAGATACTAAAATCTTTATTTCCATTTTAATGTTGAATTCCAACTTGTATGTCAGAAACTGATACATGACAAGGAACCTGCAACGCCACACTTACAGTGTCATATTTTGGTTAGTTTATCTCAAAAGACTTACAGATGAAAACCTGGCTGTTGCTTAGTCAGTGCAGCAGGGCGGGGGGCAGCAGGGGCACCCCAGGAGGGCTCTGCCCCACTGCCAGCAGGCAGAGGTCCCGGCCGAGGGCTGAGAGTGCCTGTGGGGAGCTCAGGGACGCCTGAGCTCCTGCCTCAGCCCTCACCGCTGGCTGTGAGCATCCTGCCGCCGGCATCCTGCAGACACACTGAACTTCTTGCCCACAGATGTCTGCATGACACGCTGTGCATTTGCTCACAAATCTACGAATTCACAAACTTTTACCAGGCAAAAGTCCTTTAACTGCCTTATGCTTCTTCCCAGGCTCAACTTTATTTCCAATTTCTCCTCCTTGTCCCTTTGAGTGGCACAGGGGGATGGGGAATGGGGATTGTGGTCAGTTCATCACACGTCTCTGCTGCTCCTTCCTCCTCAGGGGAGAACTCCTCACACCCTTCCCCTGCTTCAGCTATCTCCCATAAGGGAGACAGTTCTCCAAAAACTTCTTCAATGTGAGTCCTTCCCACAAGAGACAGTTCCCCATGAACTGCTCCAGTGTGAGTCCCTTCCATGGGGTGCAGTCCTCCAGGAGCAGACTGCTCCAGCGTGAGGCGCCCATGAGGTCACAAGTCCTGCCAGCAAACCTGCTCCAGTGTGGGCTTCTCTCTCCATAGGTCCTGCCAGGAGCCTGCTTCAGCCCAGGCTTCCCATGAGGTCACAGCCTCTTTCGGGCATCCACTTGCTCCAGCATGGGGTCCTCCACAGGCTGCAGGTGGACATGTGTTCCACCATTAACCTCCACGGGCTGCAGGAGGGCAGCCTGCCTCACTGTGGTCTTCACCATGGACTTAGGTGAATCTCTGATACCTGGAGCACCTCCTCCCACTCCTCCTTCACTGGCCTTGGTGTCTGCAGAGTATACTCTCACTCCTCTTTCTGACTGTAGTTATGCAGTAACTTTTTGCTCCCTTCTTAAATGTTATCCCAGAGGCACTACTACCATTGCTTATGGGCTCAGCCTTGGCCAGTGGTGGGTCCATCTTGGAGCTGGCTGGCCCTGGCTCTATCAGAATTAGAGGAAGCGTGTAGCAGCTTCTCACAGAAGCCACCCCTGTAGGCCCCCAGCTACCAAAACCTTGCTATGCAAACCCAATACAACATATAAGACAGTCTTTCTTCTCGCTTTTGCAGAAATATATTAATAGGTTATATTTCCACACCTTGTGGAAGTGTATCTATTGAAAAAATAATAAGAAAACAAAATAAAAAGCTTTTTTTCTTCGGGCTATGCCCCCCTGATACTGAAGTTGCCTCATCTCTGCTTTAAGTGAGAAAATCCTAGAAAAAATTCTAATTCAGACCTGTTTGCTACCATGCCCATGACTACATGCCAGTGGAAAATTAGTCAAGAGCAGATTTCCTCTGCCCTTTCTCCCAGTCTCCCTTCTCAATTTGTGAATTCTGGGACACACTGAAGAGGGAAAAAAGGATGACTGTGACTGGTACGGAACCTACCTATAAAAACCTCAAGCAAACTGAAAGCTTCCTCCTTCCTACATCATCAGGCAGGATCACAATAAGGAACTGAATCAATTAATTGTATGACTGAAGTATTATGGCATATAGTTATTAGAAGACTTGACTTTGTAATTTAATTGTAAGGAAAACACTGTATCTAGTGTTCGTTATCACTACAAACCAAACAAAAAGATGAGTGCCTTTCGGCAAATGCAAAATGCACGTTTTCAGGCCATCCACCCCACTGTGACATTACAAATCAAACTCAACAATTAATGTCTAGTCCTTGGTGGCAGGTGGGGAAATGTTCTAAGCCACATTATGTGGGAAGCAATTGTAGGAGTTAAGAACTCCAAATAATAAACAGTACAATTACATTTGAGGACAGATCTTTTAAGATTTTCATGTGAATGACTTAATTGCTGGTGATAGACACAAAGCTGCACAGCCTATGGCTCAGACACATAGCTCTAGTACCACCTTAGATCCTAAATTTACTTCAAATCCTGAGATTCATGTTCATAATTTGCAGATACTTTCAGTACAACACCTCCAAGATGTAATTTTGCTTAATTCTTCCAATCAGCTGCGGCATTCAATCAGGTCATCACCATCATCATCGTGTTTTGAGTCAGCAACATTTTTCTCTCTGCTTTTGCGAAATGCAGCCTAACCTCACTTTGACTCATTCAGCAAACTGCTGCAAACACGCTTTTCCTGGTCCATCGCTTGGAGAACACATCACTGTCTCCACAGCTCTCCCTGGCTTTTCCTCTAATACCTATTACCTCTCCTCAATTCCAAGGCCCATCCTTGCTCATCACCACTGCACCTACTGTCCCTTAACCTTTGTCAGGAAGGCAGCTGTGGTTTGCTCGCATTTGAAGCTTGGCCAATTTTCATGAGACATAACACTGAAAAGACTCTTAGATCATACTGTCCAATTTGTTTTTTGTTTTGTGTTTAGCTAAAGAACTTTCAAAATGCCCCACTTCTTACTGAAAAAAAATAATAATTAAATATTCAGATATGTTATTTCTGCCCTTCATATCTCCCACCTGTCATTCAGTGTCAGGAGCTTCCAGCTCCTCTCTCACCCACATCTTTGATTTTCAAACAAACCTCTTAAGCCTTTTCCTGTTTTACACCTTACACTTCAGAGAAATTCCCTTAAATATTTGCAAACATACTTCATTGCTGTTCTGGAAAGCTTTCTCTGAAATTCAGCTTACATGCTAAGTTTCAGTAAATTATGAATGATCACCTACAGCCCCTACGAGCAAAATGCGTGACAAGAAAGTACATACACGCGACCTAGGAAGGGATGTACACACCATCTATTTTTAAGTATCTCAAATAGGCAAGTGTGGGACGTGGGAGACAGATCCTCCTAAACACTAAATGGAGAGAGGTGCCTGTTGAGAGAGATTTTGATGAAGGAACTCCTAAAATATTCCAACCTGCCCTCTGAAGGAGTCTCTGGATAAGCTGTGGAAATGGCGTAGGGAGCCGAGTCTTGATTTAGGTACATAAGTTGGATGCCTGAAGTATGAATGTTCCCCCCACAGTCCTTAATATCACCCTTCCAATTTGTGTATTTTTTTCTCTTTTCAACTGTATTATATTCACCCTGCAAACATTTAGGATTGCAGATAATCTTTTCAGCCCATGTTCGTGTGGTGTCTACCATCACAGGAACTTCAATGCACAGATAACACTAGTTTACAGGAATACAAAACTAGACTTACAATGCTACACGGTATTTTATTAAACAGTACCCTATCATGTAATTATCATAGAATTATGCACACATGCCATGTAGAAGGTGCACAGCCAGGCATCATCTCTAACTTTATTATTTTCTCAATTCCTTAATCCTATAGCAAAGAGCTGGAATGTGCTCACCAGCTGGTTTTCTCCCCAGTATGAATGATGGGTAAATCCTCCAGACAATCCAACACGGTGAAAGGAAAGTGAGAATAAGAGTGATGGGAAGGTATATGTGGATCCAGGATGCATACACAGTTTTTGGCAGAGGAAGCAGGGTGGAGGAAAGAAACCATGGAAATCCTTGTCATGTGTGTGCCAGACGTCATGAGCAATTTTCTGAAACAATCAATGAGAAAATGGTAAAATGTAGGACTGGAAAAAGTAAGAAATTTAAGGAGCCTCTTTATATATGCAAAGAACTCCTGCTCTGCAACACAAGTTTCTTCCTGTTAAACTTACTGAACTTTACATATACCCTATTAAAAAGGAGATTTCGGTAACATGAAGATCCCTAAAGCCCAAAATAAGGGAGCAAACCCCCTAGACTCACCTTACCTGTTAAGAAAATATCTGAGTCTCCAAAAGCATGCTTATTGCTAAGAAAAAGATAATAAAACACTATGAGGAAACAATGAGCTTCAAAAAATTACCTGAATCAAATAGGAGCCTCATACAAATTTGGGAATGTAATCCCAGTACAAACACCAAGCAAAACTCATACCAGGCATCATGTACAAAACAAACAAAATAGAGCAACTAATACTGATGATAATTTAGTTCTTTCTCTGGATAACAGAAAAGAAGTTCTTTTAAAGCCCCAAGGAAGAGAAGAATTCCCCCTGAAGCAAACAAATAATAAAAAAAAGACACAGACAGTCCTAGATCAAAACCTGATGAGAATAAACAAGGCGAAATATTGGATTAAATGATCAATTTCATTAAAATAAATTTTTTTAATGGTAAGGAGTTAACTGCAAAGTATCTCAAAAGAATGGATTTGGTCCTATGCTGTGATACAGATGTTATTCATCCAGACACCAGGGTGAGTACCATGGCATAAAATCTGCAGTTATTTAGGCTACTCAGAATCATGGAAAACTGTTAATCTAACCAAAATTAATAAGTGGACCCCAAAAAGCCAAACTGAGTTTAAATGCTGACAGATAACAAATACGTACTAGAAGAAACCCAAGAGAAAACAGGCTGAATTTTATGAGGTTTCAAATTAAAGGTGCAATTGTAGGGAACTTAACGTACGAAAACTTTGTGTTAGGCAAGGGGAAGGTTACAGTTACCTACAAAATCTCCAGGTAAGTTGTTGTTACCCAATGACATTTGTTCTCCCATCGATATAATTCACTCACTCTCTTAATGCTCACTTCTCACAAGCACCGAGATTTAATCTGTCAAGGTGGTCTTGCCAGGAACACTTACATGCAACACAGAGGATGAGGACCATCGGCTATTAAGTCCCCACCCATTTCAGGAGCTGTTCTTAATTAGGATAAAAAAATGGGGTTTTGAGCAGATCTTTTAACAATATCCTTCAAGAATCATCAGCTGTGACACGACCACCCTTCGCCTCAGGATCTTGCTCCCCTTGTCTTCCATAAATCTTGGGCCATATTGCTGCCTGTTTTCTGTTTTTACAGAATCACAGAATGTTAGCAGTTGGAAGGGACCTCGAAAGATCATCTAGTTCAACGTCCCTGCCAGAGCAGGGTTTTTTAGCTTGCGGGAATACAGGCCTGAAACAAACGTCTGTTCGGCTAACAAGAAAAAGAACAGCGTGTGTGATCTACTACAACCTTGTTGCCATCCTCCTGCTGTTCGGACGCAAGGTCTTCCGCTGGCAAGTCATCTGTGCTGTGGCACACACATACTGCTGGGAATGGTGTCCTGGAAACGCTGCCCTTCGTTATCAGTACAGGCCATTTCTTTAACCCTTTGTTTCACTCTTTCACCTTAAGTTTATACACAAATTTTCATCCATCTCGCCCTTATACTCATGTTAAACTTCTGTTACAACTCTGCATAGTTTTAGGCTAGTTTTTTCAACTAATCCGATTGCAGATCACTGCAAAAAGGACACATTCTATACTTCTACCCTGTCCTTCCTTTGCCACGTACTCCTTCATTCTCCTTGCAATAACAGCAGGAGCCATCACTGGTAAGCTTGTTCAGTGAGCAACGCAAGAGAAAAGTCAACCCTTTATCGGCAAGACTAGGATTGCTTTTTTTAATGGTGTAGTTCCATGCACAGGAGCACTGGGGCAGACGAATGGCAGTGCTGGGTGCAAAGCAGGAGGTACGGTTAGTGGAAGTCATTCATTAGCTGAGTTATGCCGTAATTGGAAAGAACACCAGATGCCTCAGGAAGGAGTCAGGGCACCAATTCAGCAGTTTAGTGAAAATCTCAGCTCAATACAGCACTGCAATCAAAATAAAAACAATAGCAGGCTTCTTGAACAATGGAAGATTATTATAAGAAAGCCATGGTAACAAGATTATAAAAAAATCAATGCTATGACCTTACCAGAAGAAAAAAAAAACCCTGAAGTGCAGATCACCTTGCTCCAAAAATATATCGAAGAAATGGAAAGGGTTCAGATGTGAACAATGATAAACACTGAAAATATCAAGTTGAAATTCCAGAGTTATATGCATAGACATATAAAATAATAACTGCTCTAGAGAGGCCAGATCAGACATTTCTATGCTTTCTATCTTGTTAACACAAAGGGTCCTGCATTTTGGTCACGGCAACCCC
>NW_009720272.1:0-219 GCF_000703405.1 Apaloderma vittatum
CTCTGGAGGCATTCAAGGTCAGACTTGATGGTGCTCTGAGTAGCCTGATCTAATCGAACTCTCTGCGATGAGCAGGGACATTTTTAACTAGATCAGACTTTTAAAGATGTCTTTCAACACAACTTATTCTGTGATTCTATAAATCTATGATTCTATGAGATTCTATCATTCTGTGAGATTCTATGATTCTATGTTCTATAACTTCACCCGATTTCCCCG
>NW_009720272.1:563-1140 GCF_000703405.1 Apaloderma vittatum
GCAACACATCCAGCCTAAGTCCAACCTGCAACATGATGTTGCCCTCTGCTGTACAGACAGGATCCATCCATCCCTTAAGGTACCCACAAGGAGAACTCCTGGCTGCTTGTGCTGCCCTGGGATCCAGGATATGATCACTTAGGCAAGCATGGTTTCTGGCCAGTTGGAAGCCCTACTGAGGAATGCCTGGAGAAGAGATCCTTACCCTGTTCAGAACAGGGACCTCTCTCAGGTTTACCTCTCTACTTCTCAAGCCCATGAACGTGGACTTGGAACAGCTGAGCGAGCTCCTAGAGCCCCACAGACTTCCCTGGTGATTGAGGTGGAGAAAAAATTCTTTGGTCTGTGAATGGTTTTCAGCTTCAGCAAACCTCAGACCTTCAACCCCTTAGGCAGCACAGCAGTTCCCTTTCTGACTGCCTCTGAGACATGGTCTTGGCAAATGTGTCTTTATAAGGTGTGTCCCAGCTTTCATCCTCATCTTCAGGACTTTTCCCACACACTAGAAAGACTCTACATTTGGTGTGGAGGGCAACCCTATAAAAAACCTTACAGGCACCGGCCTGGAACCTATGGA
>NW_009720273.1:0-14748 GCF_000703405.1 Apaloderma vittatum
ATTATTATTATTACTATTATTACTATTATTACAACAACTACTACTATATTGTTGTTGTTATTATTTTATTATTTTACCTTCCTTTTCTGTCCCATCAAGCTGTCTTTATCTGAACCAATGAGTTTTACCTTTTTTCCCTGATTCTCTTCCCCATTCTACTGGGGCAAGGGGGAGGGAGCGAGGAGTTGTGGGGAGCTCAGTTGCCAGCCGGGGTTAAACCAGGATGCAGAGACAATAGGTGTGTCCCAGAGCCACTTCAGCTGGCCACGGGGCTGTCTGGGGACTCTTTGGGCCACCCTCAGCTTTGCCTCATTGTCACCTTTGGTCTTATTTATCCCGCTGTGGTTGCTACCTGATAGAGATGGCACTGGGATCCAGTGACTAGGGCACAAACGGGAATCAGGAAAACTGGTTTCTGTTCCCATCTCTGCTACTGATTTGCTGTATATCCATGAGCAGTTAATTAAGCCTCAGCTTTTCCTGCTTTAGAACTGCGATAATTACATTTATCTCTCTTTGTGAAGAGCAAGGGCTTGGAAACATTTGGATAAAAGCCCTCAAAGAGCCAAGTGTTGTTATAGTCGTAATAATCTTGGCCCTCCCCAAATTTATAAAAGTTATCCTGTTCCAGGGAGTCTGTTTCATAGACAAGACAGAAAAAACAGGAGCATAATTACAGAGTGACTCCATATTCTGCTGCAGGCTCCTCACAGTGAATTTATTTGGCTAAACCCAGCTCACCTAAAGCCTCTTGGTTACCTTCCACAGGGCCCAAGGGAGCCATCAGCATTGCAATGACGTGACCATCACTGCAAAGCAACCAGGTTTTTTGTCATGCTGTACTGGTGATTAAAAAGCACCGTAATAGCTTTTAACTTCTGAATTAACAGTGCGAAGGACTAAGCTACAGGGTTTCTGGCATTGCATAAATGACCTTTTTCAGAACAAGGCAAAAACATTAAGATATTGCTCTTCAAAGCTGTTTAGCACCTTGAGTTTTCTTAAGATGCCTAAATTTCAAGTGCAGCTGAGAGCTCTACAAAGGGAACAGTTCAAGTATTACCAGTGTTTTCAGTGATGAGCCACTCCAAACTTCAAGAGAGAGTGGGGAAATCTTACCCCTTAATGCTCTGTATGAGCTTGTTCCACAGACTGCAAGGTCCAGGCTTAATTTTCTACTTAAGTAATACTGCCGAGGGCTTAACAAAATCTGAGGCAGAGCTCCCTACTTTTACTGCTAGTAGATATTAACAAATGAGCAGGCTGTAACCTCTCTATCAATGACAATATTTAATAAATTAAACAACAGCGGGGAACGATCCTGGGCCCTGGGAGCTGTTTAATGCCATAGAAAGACGCCTGGTTAGTCCCAGCCCAGCCAAGTAGCTGGCACAGACCTTTCCTGAAGTGTGGTTTGTGTGTGCCTGCTCTGCCATGAAAGCTTAGGCAGGGGGTTATGGTATGGAGAAAAACCTACAGGATGGGTCCCACAAACCTCTAGAGCTCTGTCACGCTTTTGGACACAAAAAGGGGAGATACATAGCAGAAAGGGTTAATTGTGCAGGTCAGATGTGCCGCTCCAGCACTTAAAAGCTCCAAAAGAAGAGGGAAGTGTCTGCCTTTGCTAATGTGTGTGAGTCTGTGTGGGTGTGAGCGTAAACATGCACATTCAGGGGGAAAAACCTTCCGAGAAAATCACAGAATATCCACCACCAGACTACAAGGAAAAGAGATGCCAAGATCTTTGAATTAATTATTCTCAGTGAATCATTCTTACAGTCAAAAGCCACACCAGCATTTCCAGAAAAACTTTCAGTTCGGTATATGTAAACAAATGTGAAGAAAAACAAACAAACAGCGAAGAAAATGTGGAGATAAAAGCCTTGAGATAATAAGATTAAAGTTGTTAATTGGAGACTGTGCTTCTGCAGGCTTTGACATTTGCAGCTGAGTTTCGACAAAACGCTCCAGCTCTCGCCTCGGTGTCCGAGCGAGCCCATAGCCCAGAAATCCTCTTGCCACAACCCCCTCACTGGGAGACACGCCTTTAGGTGACGTGAGTTTTACGCTTTATGCAGGTATTCCACTGCTTTGGGTCTGGGCTTAAATCCATAATTACAGGCAAGTATCTGCACAAGTGCTTTGAATTTGGGCAGTGGTCCCCAAACCCCGTGTGCCCCCAGCCCAGCCTGCTGCTCTCTAGCTCGCATGAGGCCAACACCTTGCCTTTCCCACCCCTGCTTTGTACCCAGACTCACTCCCCTCCATGTGCATATCACGCTTGCTCCTTATGTGTAGTCTGTGATTTCAAAGTCTTGAGCTAATGAGCTTTCCAAAATAGATGAATAATCTAAAGAATAGGTGGGAAGAAACAGGGAAGAAGCTTTATGATGTGTTTATTTTACTTTACACCCTAGATTTACAGCTGATGTAGTCATCTATTGTCCTTATTCAGTTGAATTAAGTTTTACCTGAAAGGGGAACCAATGAATTAAGGCATTCAACCTTAATCATCCCAGTTTCAAGTGTTATTCGGGTGGTGATAGAAAATGCCTGTCAGCTTTCAGCCTCTATTTTGCAGGGAACCACAGAGCGAGCACATCTACCAGAAAATCACACTCATAGGACAGGCAATGAGCGCATCAGGGCTCGGCAGGCACGTCAGCGGGATTCTTCCCTCTAAAGCCAGTCCTGGTTTGCATGCACCACGCTACTGTAAGGGTATTGCTGCGCTATTGCTGCTGCAGTCCTGCATCTGCGAGAGATCGGGTCAGCCAGAACACGCCAAGAAAGACACTAAGTGTTTCCCATTAAGTTTTTCTCCTAACAAGCGTTTATTCAGCGCCACTGCAAACGTTGAGAAAGATTAAAGATGCTTTGAAAAGAGTTCACAACCTTCTGATGCGGCCAAAACAGATGCGGGAGGAAAGGGAAAGCTTGTGCAGTAATAGAGATGGGCTCACGCACGGCCACAAAAACATTCCAGGCTGAGAAGCTGCTACTGCGATCGCTGGCTGCCAGCAGGGCAACGTGCCAAAATGCTTCTGAAAGGCGACTGCGGTTGTAGACGAGCAATAAGAAAATGCCTCGCATGCCAGCGCAAACCTCGGCTATCCCAACACAAAACAAAGAGCGAGCGCAAAGGAAAGCCTTGCGTCGTTAGCTCGAAGACGAGCCCTCGTTCCCTGACGTGCGTGCCACCTACCAAAGCGTGAGGCAGAGGTTCTCCAGCTTACAAATGGTGGCAACTCCTGCATATGTAGTTCTTCTTCTGTCGCTCTGAAAATGAAAAGTCTGGCCTGGTTACATAAGGCTTCTGCTGTGTCAGACCAACTCCGCTTCCGACAAAGCAGGACACGACCGTGCCTCTGGCTGGAATGCCAGGGGGTTAATCACCACCTCTGCCACCAGCATCCCCGCCAACAAAGTCATGACATCAGCTGGCGAATTCTGTTTCAAGTCTGTAAAATTTAAGCCCAGTATGGGCTGTCCCCCTGCCTGTGTGGGTGCTACGCCTCCCTGGGCAGAGCTGCTCTCCTACGTGGTGTACGCACACAGTGCTAAGCACAGAGGGAGCGGGACGGGCTGAAATAAAATCCCCACTGGCGAATAATAATTGATTGGGTCTTTTTTTCCTCCCTCAGTTTCATGTTTTTCCCTTGCAGGCTTTCTGTGCTGCCGTAGCGTTGAAGACCTCTTCTGTAACTGGAGCCCGCACCAGCCAGCAGTGACGCTACGTCTGAAGGGGAATCACAAACCTTCCAAGGCAGAGCTTTTCTGGCATATTTTCTGCTTGTCACCTATTTACAACCTCAAGGCAGAAGCCTTCTGTGTTGCAGGTTCTATTCTGTCGGTACCTCTCAGCTAATAAAGCTGGTTTTAATTAAAGCAGGCTGAGCTGGGACTGGTGCTGTGCCTGCAGCGGGTGCTGTGCCCAGGGGAGTGGGAGGTGATGCGGGCAGGCTGGAGCCCTACTGAGGATCTCAGGGGTCAAACACAGGATTCATCTTGCCAATACTGGGTATTTACCCTGTAAGCAGCAGATCTGTGCTCGTTTATAACCCAGCAGACAGAAACAGATAATTCCAGACCACATTTCATTCTATCCTAAGACCCTTCAGTATCCAGCTGTTGGTGCTGAAGCGGCGAGATGAGTCTGACTCCAACTCACTTGACCCCTCGCAGTTGCCCTTGTTGATACGGTGATGGTGAGGCTATATTTCAACTCATTTCATTTTATGAAAAATAGCATCAGGTTTATTTTGTTTAGAGGGATATTTCACTACAGTACCGGCTTTCCCACCACATAAACAAAAAGCATGTTCTTGCTGGCATAATTTATACCGATTCCCAGAACCATGCAAACACATACATTTTTTATGCTAGAATAACCACATGCACCTCTGCTATGCAAAGGCTTAAACATAAAACTGGGATTAAAAATAACTCTTTCAGTAAAGCTGCTTCACAAAAAAGCATTTCTAAAGGAGCTGCACCTTCAGCAAAGGGGACCGGATACATATCCCCGTTAGCACACTCGGAAGAAACAAGCACCAATATCTCGCTGATACTTCGGAGCTGTAAAACCTGCCAGGTTAGGAAGAGGATTTACACACTAAAAAGCTACCCAGCTATTCTCTGGCACAAATCAATGCGACAGAGCTGCTCTGATGGAATGCAAGCGTCGTACAGCACTGCTGTTATTGTATATTGACCCAGAGTGTCCGCAGGGTCTATCCATTTAACTAGTGCACCGCATTCAAAAGGGGTGTCGGTGTGTCCTGTTGTGCTGCGTTTCTGCCTTTGGAAAGACCCGACGGATTGTCCGAATTGTTTTTTCATAAGGATGCTGAAATCACTGCGGTTACTGAAATAAGTGGCAGGAAACATGGACACCTCAGGACCAGCCACCCTAACAGGGCAGTAACTTGCATTTCAGGTCACATGTTCTGGGAAAATACGGCAACCTTGGCTTTGAAGGGCGAATGGAAAGGTCAACTCTTCAGCAGATGGTGTGGTCAGTAAATGCCCTTGCCCTCCAGCGCTGCTGGTTTAAAAGGCACAGTGCTTCTTTAGGAATAGGAGTGGCTGGTGACCTTGGTATTTAACTAACAATTAAATATGAGCATTGCAACACAAGACAAAACCACCACTTGTTGTCACAGAGGACTTCCGGGAAGAGGATTGTACAGGCAACCATCTGGGATGCTCAGGTTGCCCTTGGAGAGCCCTCTTCAGTCGGCAAGACCGCGTCACTCTGGGAGTTGCCCAACAGAGCTGAAACTGCAGGGAAAGCCCCAGAGAAAAGATGGGGAGATTAGGAAAAGAGAGGGATGCCAGGAAGTTGGAAGGAGCTGTGAGAGACTTGGAGGAGGAAACAGCTGGAAAAACTGCTTTATTTATTCCGTGGACAAACAAGGCAGTTCCTCCATCAATAACAACTGCTCACCTGGGGCACTCCGGCCCCAGACTGACAGAGGGTTTAGGTGTGGTGACAGCAACTCCCACACCTCCCTCCCAGGTGCTTGGCTTCAGTGGTGAAATGCCTAAGCCCCAGGTCCTCACCTGCACCTCCAGTACCAGGTGCCATCATTGCTGGGGATTGCAATTAACACCTAAAAAATGGCCAACAAGGAAAGCTAAGGAAATGGGTCCCCCTCCGCCTTGAAGTGGATTTTTTGAAGTCCTGCAATTTCAGTATTCAGTGGTTTTGAAAGCACGGGTTTCTCAGGGCTTGGAGAGAAAGCATGTGAGAGGTAGGGGACCCAGTTTTTACATCTGCATCAGTTTTTACTTGGAAAATGGGCCTTGGTTTTCTATCTGGAAGCACGAATTACTATAGGTCTTTGAGGTCTGCCCATAAACAATGCCTCTGGGACCTTTAACAACAAAAGCATGAAGAGATGCTCTAGTAACAGAGATGCTCAACAGTATTATCAAAGACACACAGAAGAGACACAGAAGGCAGCCCTTCTAGTAACATTATTCTGCATTTCTATAACATATTTCACTTGATGGTCTAGAAGTGTTTATTACTGAAACCCCCACAACACTCCTGTGGGCTAAGAACAACGCTGTGTCTTTTTAACTGATGGGTAACACGGACTTCATCAAGAAAAAATAAAGAAGAGTGGAAGCCAAAGAGGGTGAACGTCAAAGCCAGAGAACTTACCCCTACTACCCACCTGTTGTAACTCTCGTGTGAAGAAGCAGAAAGCAGGCAGGGACGCGGTGTTACTCAGAAGGTCCCACTGCAAGCCCTTTCAAAGTGGTCAGCATGAACAGTAACTACCAGTTGTGTAGCCCATGCACGCACAGCCAGAGTGTGGATGCTCTCCTGGCTCCCGTTGATTTTGCTGCTTCCAACAATACGAGTAGGGAGGGAGAGTTCCCTCCCGTTTATACCTTTGAGAGGCAAATCCCTTGATTTAGAGCACACAGTTAAGTCATGGCTACATCATGTCATGAAACCCTATAGCCTCCTGAAGCTGCTGTCTTGTAGTCCTCAGAGGGAAAGAAGACCTCTCCTGGGCCATGAGAAGCACTCCTGAAATACCAGGACTGTTCTTCGATTGTTTCCAACTTTTGGCCAGCAGACCCGTGGCATCCATGGCCTACCTTTAATGGGTCCATTAAGGCTAAGAAAACCAACCTCTTAGCAGTAGGTTTCAATTCACCATCAAGGAGGCTGAACAAACCCCTGAAGTATTTTCAGAGTTCACAAACCAACAAAGCTTGAAAACCACTACTTCAGAATTTCACATCACAATTTCCACTCAACCTCTCCAGGTAATGAGATAGGACAGGACCATGGCCCAAGGCGGCACGGCTGCAGGCACAGAAAACTCTTCTCACTCAAGTAATTCAGCAAATGAGTAACCTGAATGAGTCTCACTCCTGAGTGACTCTCTCTGGGCTCAAAGAAGATGCAGCTGCAGAGTTCAAAGTCCAACTTTATGTCTCCCCTTGGGAAACATTTTCCCGTCAAGATAAAACGAAAGTGGCTACTGCATCAACGCCATTAACAGGTTTGCTGTACCACCCTTCAACCACTTTCAGAACTCTGTTACAGCGAAGAAAGTTCAAACCCACAGATCCACAACATTAAAATGCCGACTGATTGCCCAGTCCCACAGGATGAGGTACCCCCTACCCTGCAATGCCAAGACAGACGTGTCTGGGGGTGTATGCATGTGGGTGTGCGTGCGAGGGCGTGTTCTTCGTGACTCCACTGGCTCACAGTGCTCACACCCGGCAGAAAGGCTCGAAAATTCTGAAGTACCCCCATGATTTTGGGGAAACACACAACAAAGCTGAGGAGCCAGAGCCCACCAATGCCCTTAGCAAAAGGCCACATTGGCACTCCGTAACTGCACCATCCAAGGCCAACATCAGGCAACTCCCACACTGCCTTTCAGACACAAAAGCAGAGGAAATAAGGCTTCCCCAGCTCCACGGCCTGTGGTATGACTTGCTGCTCTCCCTGCAGTGTCACTGTGCCTTC
This sequence comes from Apaloderma vittatum, assembly GCF_000703405.1. Taxonomy (NCBI): domain Eukaryota; kingdom Metazoa; phylum Chordata; class Aves; order Trogoniformes; family Trogonidae; genus Apaloderma; species Apaloderma vittatum. The sequence goes on from NW_009720273.1 coordinate 7,505, forward strand.
ACTGCACAGAGGAGCTGGGATGTCCTGATGAGGTGAGGACAAGTTTGTTCTCCTCTGCTCCCCCATCTCCACCCGCACGACTGACTTGGGAGAGTCTTGCCCCACTTTGCCACTGACCTGCTCAGCTGCTTTTCCCTCTCAGCACCTCTGTTTCCTCATCTTTGAAACGAGGATTACGACCTCTGTGAGACGCTTTGAAGTCCAGAAACGAAGTGTGCTGCAGCACATCTGCGCATTCTCACTGCATTAATACATCATCATCGGGTACTTTTTGTTGTTGTTTATTCACCATTATTATTATTAAAAATGGAAATCAATGAACCACCCTGAAAGAAAAACAAAACACCACTTCGGATCAGCCTTCTCTTTTGAATATAATTAGGGGAGAGAAAACAATTTTGAAATAAGAGATGGCAAAGCGCAACACTTAGAAAGTATAGGGCAGAACATATTGGTCCACCCCACAGTTCACTGTTGCAATATTCCTGTTCTCTTCAATTTTCCAAGTCATGTACAAAACGTGCTTCCAAACTAAATTCTTTAGCTCTGAACTGCTGAAATGCACAGCAGGACGCCTGTCGGACCAAAGTGTCACTAATGGAGGATGCCTCATACGATCCAGACGGGCAGATGAGTTCAAACTGCAACAGGTATGGACTGAGGATGTGGCATCTGAAATCCTGGCTTGATCAGCACTTTCCATCTCTCCTTTTCTCCTCAGGAGTGGCCTTGTCCCCTGCCTGGGCACTGTGCCAGCCCAGCTGGGGTCTTCTGAAGGCACTGCTGGAGGATGGAGAGCAGTTCTCAGCCTGATGCTGGATCTGCAAATGTTTGGGCCTCGGTGAGACGCTGACTCTGCTCCTCATGAACCAAGCCCAGCACCCCACTTTGGACCAGCCAGTGATGCCCAGCAAATCCACAGAGGCACGGCGTTGCCCTCGTGTGACGGAGCACGTACCCGCTCTGCAGAGCACTTGGACTTCTGGGGCTGGCAATTCAAATGCCAACACGGGATTGCCACGTCCCAGGTCTCGGCTGCAGAAAGCACTGTCAAAACAGAAATGTTAAGGCAGATCTTTCAACTTACAGACGAAGAACATTTCCAGTGGAGCTTCTCCAAACAGTGAACAGCCCCACCCTGCCCTGCAGACCATGCAAAGCAAGAGGAAGCCTCTGCTGGACCGAGCAGTCTCATGCTCTGTTTGGATCTCTCACATTTACAGGGCAACCTCCGCTCTAAGTTTAACGCTATTTTATCAGTTCATGAGGTGAACAAACAAAAATAGCAAACGAGGGCTTTGTACAGACCAGTCAATCACATCGATTCACTTGTTCAACACGGGATTCGACTGGTTCAGAACCCCAAGTTCTCTAATTCCTACCTGGCAATCCCTTTATCGTAGACATCAGCAGGGCAGGGGGCAGCAGCCACAGCGATTGGGCTGGTGAAGATCAGCCAGCACCTGCAACGAGACTCAGAAAGCTCTGATCATCCCTGAAGGCAGGAAGAGGAAGGATTTTGTTCCCCTTTCTCTGGAGAACACCGTTTGCACGGAATTGTTTATGGCCTGGAAGAGAGAGCGATTGCTGGCTCTGGCTACGGGCTGGCTCTGGCACCTTGTCCCCACAGGCGATGCCCCTGGAGGGCTGTGTGTGTGCAGAGGTGCCCCGTGCCCCTGTGCCACACCGCTGGGCTCCACGGGGAGCCCCTGGGGAGCGGCTCTGCTCCTTCCAAACCCTGCACAGCACCATCCCTTGCTGTCCCTTTCAGTGAGTTGGACGAACTTGGAGCAGTGTTGAGGGTGGGAAACGACAGGCGGCAGAGCCTGCCACACACCTGGCCTTCTTCACCTTCTGGACCTTCCTGATCCTTTTACAGTCTCTGGCCTTTTCTCTGTTATTTTCTTCTCTTCTTCTTTTCTCATTGCCAGTCCTGCTCCTCTGCCGAGGTGTCTTTTCTCTTTCTTTTCCTTTGGTTTTCATTTTCCCAGGGAGAACCTGCAGACGTTTCCATCCCACAGTGGCATTAGATCAGGAAAGCCAGGATCAGCTGGAATCAGTTCTTGATTTAACCGAAGCTGACTCATTTTACCTTCTCTCTCTGGAAGGCTCTTGAGTTCTTCCAAACGTCCCACAGAACCTGCTGTGGTCTTGGGCACATCGGAGACAAAGCAAGAGGTACCTCAAGCAGAAATGGCGGCGTCAGCAGGTGGCAAGGGACAGCCTGGAGTCGCAAGCGACTGTTTGGCAAATTGCTACCATAGCGCTACAGAGAAAATCCCTTTGGCTGCTTTGCATTAACCCTTTCTTCCAAGGGCCTCACTTGGAACAGTGTCCACGCAGAGCTGTGACACTCTGCTCATAGCGGGGGGCCATTCAGCAGGGAGCCTGCAACCCCTCTCTGGAGAACGAAAGGCTTTCCCACTTCAGCCTGCTGGCTCGCTCCTGAGACAGAGCTCTGCAGACATCCCTTTGGTGCAATAGCACCTTCTGCGGTGGGAGGACTTGCTGCTGACATCGGTCTTTTTGTAGGCGTCTTGTAGGTGTTTCCTTTGATTAAGCACATGCCCAATGCGTGGGAGAAACAACCCCACCAGTTTAATTTCCCAGGCACCATTCTCGGGGGAGAAAAGATAGCACCACAACACAGAGGCACAAGAGATCGAATGCCAGGAAGAGGCACAGCAGCTCCTCGGACTCATCAGGTACCCCTGTCCTCACCAAGACACGCGGTGCCAGTGGAGCTGCCATACAGCCGTTGTTTCCAACCCCACCACCACAGCTGCTCCAGCTGCTTTCTGAAGGGCAACCAGAGCGGGCGCTGGGTCTAGTAAGGCTTTCGCCTGCTGCTCCACATCTGCTTCACCTGCAGGGCCGTGTTCCTTTTGTTGTGGCCACAGGGAAGTGGGCATCCCAGCTCTTTGCACTGTCTTGTCCTGTGCTTGGTCCTGCCTTATGGTGCTCAACAGCTCTGGTCCTCTGCGCCAGCAGCTTGGTGGGGAAGTGGCGGCCGGGGTTTCCAACAAGCAGCGGTGTGGTGTTGCCACCTGCTTAGCAAGGACCTCCCTAAGGTGCTTGGCCTCAGCTGAGGAGGGGTGACTCTCCCTGCATTCCCCATGTCTGTTCCTCAGGCATTCACCGTCAGTGCCACCCCATGTCTGCAGGTGTCCCTGGGCTGCTGCGATGAGGATTACGAGTGCGTCGTTTCTCTTTCCAAAATGGGAAGGTCACTTCTTGTTAGGGGACAGGCCGGAAGAGGATAAACAGCAGTCACTAATAATTTAAAACGTGTATAGAAAGAAGATCTTTTGCTATGATGATGCTTGTTGGCTAAAGCCCTTTAGCAGTCTTTCTCCACATCCTCTGGTAGATGTGATTCAGGCATGATGCATCATGGTCATGAATGTCTCATCTTCAAAATAATAAGTTTGGACTGAAACACAAGATTTTAAAATATGTTAAGTATATGTATATTTATATTTTTAAAATTATATTTATTTGTCACTAGACTCAGAGTTTAGGAATGTAACCAAATTCTCATATTCCTAGAAAGTGCCTCTTATAAACAACAATAAAATGCTTGAATAAAATAATAGTCAGGTATTTATTCCGTGACAAAGTCCTCAAAACTGAAACTGAAAGATAAAAGAACGAACATTATGAGATTCACAACAAAATTTCTCAGATATAAGAACATTAAAATTAGTCCCAAATAAGACACAGCAGGAAAGAGCAGCCTCTGTGATGCACAGAGACATCCATTTTCTGTAGAACGAACTGAACGACCCTGAACGTGACCAGCCTTCAAGCAGCACAGAACGCCTTATCTGGCCTGTCTTTGTGTACACGGCCTTGGCTCCTGGGGCAGGCTGCAGCAAACAATCTGCAGGGCAAACATTCCTGACACGCAGCCCACCAGGACCATCTCCTTGAACACCAGTTTACACAGTCTCTGCTGCTGAGAGCCCCAGAAAACGGACTTCTCCACTGGATTCCTGCAGAGCTTGAACCCCTAAGGGCAAGACCTAGACCAGAATAACTCAGAGGGCAACAAGAAGCAAGGAAGCCACATGAAATAAATGTCAAGAGGGGGGTGCTGCTCCTGGCCCTGGATTCCCTCCTCCGTCCACGAAGAGGTGACAGCACGAGCCTGCGAAGGCACAGAGGCGTGCTGAACACCCTCCCCGCACTGTCCGTGCCGATAACCGTCACCTGTCTTTCTCACGGCTGAGCGTGGGAGGGCAAGCTTACGGACATTTCCACAGGTTTGTCGCACCCTACGCTTGAGACTCGGTACGTGGCGCCAGAGGAATCCATCCTCACAGAATCACAGAATTGTTGAGGCTGGAAAAGGCCTCTGAGATCATCAAGTCCAGCCTATGACAAAATGTAGAAATGTCCTCGAGACACTCTGAAGCTACACGGCAAGAGGGCGGTACATCATCTCCCGCTCTGCTCTCCAGCCCCTCGCAACACGTCGTCAGGACCGTCCTCTGCCAAGCCCTGCCTCGGGCACCCACCCAGGGCACATTTATGCAAGGTTGGGCTTGGTCTCCCAGACCTCTGCCGGGGGATTTGCAGTGGCAAAGCCACAACCGTCAAAGAAAAAAAATCCAAAACACCCAACCCAAATAATTGTTTATCAGCACTACAGTTTTACTGCTGTAATTCTGAAAAGCAGGAATTCCTCTGAGCTGCTGTATGCGTGGCTCCAACCACCAAATCAAACTTATTCCCAGACTTTCTCCTTTATTCTATTACTCAGCTTTTTCCAAGTCTTACAAAAACCAGTGCCTTGCCACCCAGAAACCAAAGGAAGCTTCCACGAAACCAGCGACACCTCCCATCTTCTCACCAATGTCATTAAAAAAGCAAAACAAACCAGAGAGGTTGTACAAGTCAGCCTATAAACCCAGGCGTGAGGGAGAGCGATGTCAGTAGTAATGGGGCAAGAAAGGCAGGGTAATTATACCACACCAAAATTGCGATCGTGCTGCATTCCTTTCTGGTGAAGGCTGGCGAAGAATTAGATACACCTTTTTAAATCATCAAAGGGAGTGGCTGCAAGATACAGGGTGCTGGGATTAAGATGCAGTTCTGGGTTTGCCAGTTCTCAGCAATGGCTTTGGTGGCTGGGATGGGCACGTCATTAACTGCTCCCAAACGGTGTTCATGCCGTGCCATATCTTTTTAATCTTTCCGGAATTCTCAGTGTTTCGAGAGTCCCAGGCTCCCACCGAGCAAACGGCTATACGCACGCAGAAACGGAAGACAACAGCTGTCCACAAGGTTTTTTTGTACTTGATCAACCAGTCAAGCTCAGCAACTTGTACCTCAGCACAAATATTTATCACGCTGCTCCCGCCACTACCATGAGGTCTGCAAGCTCAGGCCCTCTAGCGTGAAACCCTTCCCTGTCGAAAAGGCTGGGACTAATACTGAAGAGGGCCCATTTCGTGCTGATTTAATGAGGAATGCATAGGGGAGAGAATGGATTTTTCACAGATGTCTCCCTTTTTCAGAGGAACAAGTGCAGGAGGCGCAAGAGCAGCACTCACCCTTGCAGCAGGGAATCTGCTGGGAAGGTGGGTCTCAAGGAAGCTCCTCCAGGGGTGGGAGGCAAAGTGCTGCCCAGAAACGAAGCTCTGCTCCACAGACGGCTGGGTCGTGCAGAAGTAGGTAAGTCCTCTTCTGCTGGAGAATGCCTCCCTAGGAGAAACCACAGCAGCAGCCGTCACACAGGCAGGACAGCGGCACACCGAGAAGCTCCTGCTCTGCCTGCCTCACCTTGTTTGTGGTACAAACAGGATTCTCCATCGGCTGTTACGGGGCGAGAGGAGAACACGGCACAAAACCAGAGAGGCACAGACCACCAGTCCCTTCAAGACCCTGGAATGTCCTTTCACATCGCAACTTCCTACTGCAGGTTGTTCCTTTCCAAGGCCAACCAAGCAAATGTTGCATTTGTGCTAGTTTTTGGAAAACATGCCAAAAAAAGAAGACAAGACAAACACAAGGCAAAGCAGCTAGCCAAACAGCCAAGTGTTGCTTTTTCAATTATTTTGAAATGAAAAAGTTCAATTAAAACCAGCTACAAAGCAAAGACATAATGATGATCTCTCTCCTCGCAAGAATTCATGGTTTGGCACAAACAACTGGCTGGCCTGATTTTACATCCAATAAATTCAATCTTATTCAACAAAATGACTCCCTGTACAGTAGAGGAAAAGATGTCCTGAAAAGAGAAACTTGGGCATCCTGTAACACTGTACCACTAAATAAAAGTAAAAAGTTTAAGGCGATTTCTGCTCTCTTAGGCCAACAGAAAAAAAGAAAAAGCATAATGCAGCTGGCATCAGCCCTGGTGAGGCGAGCAGCACACAGGAGCTTACAAAACCATGAAGGTAATTCCAGTTCCTCTTTGTGGTGAACTTGTGAACGCGCTCAACTCACCACTCGAAAGTGAGCCATTTCTAATGCCTGATGGTTTCATGTCACTGCACCGTCCGTGAATTCAGTCTCCTGGCAGTGTTTGAGGAAGGTGCTTTTCCACACGGTGACGGCTGACACCCAACGTTTTGGCATAAAGAAAACAGTGGAGTGGTTTTCCCACGCCAAGACGTGGCCCGCAGGGATGCCTGCTGCCTTTGTGTCCAGCTGTGCTGGTACAGCTGAAGCCAGGACTTCCATACGCGACATCCAGCAGAGCTGTGTGCCTAAACATAAGCTTCTATGAGCCACCTCCAGCCAGGCGCCCAAAGAAAACATCCCCAAATTAGTGGGCACTACCGAAAAAGTAACTGAGCCTCTAAACACTTGCACAATCTGTACTTACACTCAGTAGCTGCTGATTTCTCAAATGGCATCACCTACTGATTGCAAGCGTTTCCCAACGGACACACACTGTCATACTGAAACCCTAAACATTGCAGTGTCTCAGCTTCTTCCACTCTCCTTAACGCTTGAGTAACTAATCCTCAGAGCATCTCAGAGGAGGAAGGACAGCGACATTCGCCAGCCCAGCCCAACGCACAGGTCAGAGGCACAAAAAGCCAAGGTCCTGCAGAAAGCAGGCTGAGCCCAGCCACCGTGCCACGTTGCTAAAGAGACCCTTGTGCCACCATATCTGCGAGGAAGCCGAAAGCAAGCCTTCCTCCATCCTTCCCCCCGCCCAGGACCCTAAACTTGTCAACAGGTTCATCATGGCATGCTTGCTGGGACAAGGCACTCCTGCTGCGGGAAGG
>NW_009720274.1:0-17787 GCF_000703405.1 Apaloderma vittatum
CCCGGTGTGAGGAGGGGGGCGGTTCCGGGCTGCGCTCAGAGCCGTGGGGAGGCTTACCGGGTTTTGCTTCTCTTAAAAGGATGAAAGGTAGCAAGGAGCCGTTTTTTGTGAAATTCGTAAAGTCCTCCGGGAGCTCAGAGTATTTTCTTAAAGCTCTTGAGGTAAGTAGGTTTGATCGCCTTTCTCTGAGCTTGCGGAATTCTGTCTGATGGATTTCTGTGGCTATCGAGGTTCAGGGCTGGGCCACTAAACCCTGACAGAGGCTCTCAGTGATGCCTCCCCGGAGAGGTAACAGGGGAACCAGGCTGGGAAAAATAGAACACCAAACCTGAACCAGTTGAGTGAGATAGGGAATAATACTAGCAATGACAGCTATATACAGATACAAACGAGTATGTAAATATATTCAAAGGTACAAACAAATATGTTAATACAGAACCCACACCTTCCAGATGGCAACCAGGTCCCAAGCAGACAAGTCCCAGGCCAGACTTGGCAGCAGATGGGAGCAACCCAGGCCCAGAGTCTAAATGACAGTCCCCCCCAGAAAAAAACAGAAAAGGAAACCTTTTCTGGGGAGGCCAGCAGAGGTGACTTGTCCTGACAAACAGTGCTCCTCTGCGGTGTGACAACAGGAGGCAGGAACACCTGCAGCACAGGGAGAACCAAGGAACAGCCCATGCTAATCCTTCCAGCACAGCAAGGAATCTCAAACCAGGACAGTAGTTGACTGAGCTGTAGCTTATATGCATGCATCTGGAAATCAAGCTAGTTCTGTAATAGAAGTGTTCAGTGTTTATTAAAGTTTGTTGAACAAGAACTATATTGTTGAAGAAATTACTTTCTGAGCAGGAAACAATTATAATTTCAAAACTTATTGACATTTAGTGAAGTGACATGTAGCTTGGAAGGCCAGAATGGTGCTCACCCATCTAAGCACTAACCAGACTTAGGAACAACACTGACTGTTTTCCATGTTGAGAGGTTAGGGGGAGCTGAAGGCACTATGTGGCAGAATGATCTAAACACGAGGAAAAACTTCTTTACCATGAGGGTGACAGAGCACTGGAACAGGCTGCCCAAAGCAATTGTAGAATCTCCTTTGGAAACATTCAAAACGTGCCTGGATGTGTTCCTGTGCGATCTATTCGAGGTGATACTGCTCTGGCAGGGAGGGTTGGACTAGGTGATCTTCAGAGGTCCCTTCCAATCCCCACTTCTCTATGATTCTGTGATCTCTGGAGGTCCCTTCCAACTTCAGCGATTCTGTGATTCTGTGTGACTCTGTGATCAGGTCCTGAAAATTTGTGTGACGAACATTTGAGTGTTGTGAAGACTTGAGGGAATAAGGGGGCAGCCCTTTCTTCTGCCAATAGAGACTTGCCTGGCAGCTTTTTTGTGAGCTCTTTCAAGTAGATATACTTCTGTAGTTTCCACAGGATTAGCTATCTGTGATTTGTTAATTAAATAAATGTTGCTGTGTGCCATTTCCCTGCAGTCTATAAAAGAATTTCAGTCCGAAAAACATCTCCAGATCCTTGAAGAAGAAACAGCACTCACTATAAAAGAAAATGACAAATCACTTTACATCTGTGATCCTTTTAGAGGCGTTGTTTTCAATCATCTTAAAAAGGTATGGTACCCATCAACTGCCAGCTATATTCTTTTCTAGAGGCACTCCTGGCCATCCCTGCACTCTGTACGTTCTTCCTTTTTGCACTGAATATGACAGTGTGAAGTATTTGCAATAAAATCTTTAAAACTTCACTGCATCCTGTGTTTAGGGAAGAAGATGGCTGGCAAAGTGTAAGGATTGTTTTGAAGCAGGTGATAAAATAAGTGGTATGGTCAGTGCTGACTTTCCTGGAATCACTAAGCTGGCTCTCTCACTTTTTTACCTCCCAAGTACCGTGGCAAAGACAGACTGGAATTCCCTGGCATCTGCAGGATTGTGCTGTAAATCTGCAGCTGGAAGTAAAACCAAAACTGAAAGACAAAGGGCGCTGCCTTCCTCAGGATTCAGGAACAAGGAAAGCCCTCCTTATACCAGCATACCTTCTGCTAACTTTCTTTGGTTGTATTTTTCCCCTGTTACTGTACTGCAGCTCGGTTGTAGGATTGTTGGCCCGCAGGCTGTCCTGTACTGCATGCAGTCGCAGCGCTGCGTCCCGAGAGCTGAGTACCCCGTGTACAACATGACCATGGCCGATGTGACAGTGTCCTGTACCAGCCTGGAAAAAGACATTCGGGTAATGCCTTGTAGTTTAGGCAGAGTTATATGGAGAAGGTGGGGGCGTTGTAAGTGTACGTAGTATATAACAGTGCATGCAGTGGTTTTATCTATGCATGCCCACATATATTTTACATAAGCATGTATATAATCATCTAAAATTTCAGCTGTCTCAGTATGGGAGTAAATGCACGCTTTAGGGATTTTTATTAACTTGCTAGTTTATCTGCATCTACAGTGCGACAGACAACATGCTTTATTTCCAGTTACTCAAAGGTACCTGGTAAAGAAAAGTCAGCCATGGTTTAAATAGTTTCTCTTAAAAATTTTGTTTTTTATTTATTCCAATATCTCTTTCTAATTTATGCTACCTTAAATGTCAACCATCCATAAAATTTTACTAATACATTATAATTGCAGTATTTTTATTAAGGGTACGCATAATATTCAGCTTATCATAAGTACAAATAAAATTGAAATGATACTTGGTGGTTTTTACAGCTTCCATATAGATATCCATTTCGTATTTTTGGACTGTTTTTTAGGAGAAACCATAGACAACTGAAATCTAAGATTTTGTTAATGCCGAATGTGAGTGTGGTGTAGGTAATTTCATTTTTCTTGATAATTTCTTGTAATTTTTTTCCCCACCTAGGAAGAAGTTCATAAATATGTGCAGATGATGGGTGGATGTGTGTACAGAGACCTCAATGTGTCAGTAACTCATCTGATAGCTGGAGAAGTTGGCAGCAAGAAATACTTAGTAGCTGCTTCTCTGAAAAAACCTATTTTACTTCCTTCTTGGGTTAAGGCACTGTGGGATAAGTCTCAGCAAAGGTATAAAAAAACAAAACTGTTTTTTTGTTATGGGGACTGGTAATTGTTAGGGTGACACAGATTACTTATTCTGGTTGATTTTACTTGGCAGAAAAAGATATTTTCTTTCTTTTTATTTTTCTCTCTTTCATTCCTCTAGCATAATGAGGTACACGGATGTTAACATGGAGGACTACGCTTGCCCCGTGTTCCTCGGCTGTACGATTTGCGTGACTGGCTTAAGCAGCTCGGACAGGAAGGAAGTCCAGCGCCTCACTGCTGAACATGGCGGGCAATATACCGGGCAGCTCAAGATGAACGAATGCACCCACCTCATAGTTCAGGAGCCAAAAGGTAGAACTTACAGAGTAAATACTATTTTTCACTTCTTGAGTTAACTCTTGAACCTAAGAGTTCAAACGGTCTGTGTGTCTGCTTCCGTGTTGCTCTTACTACTGCTGTTTAGGGAATCACTGTTGATGAGAGGAGTAGCATGGAGCTTTGCTCTAAAGGTATGAGAAGAGATCAAGAGTTGAAAAACAGAGACCTAGATGGTATTTAAGGGAACAATCGTGGAGGGGATGGAAGAATAATTCAAAACTAAGTTTTTGGGAGAGCTGGACAGGACTTAATTTATATGCTGATTGAAATTGTATTGTGGACTAATGATTTTTAAGTCATTTATTCTTTGTGCCTTCTGAACTCCATACTGAGATAAAATGACAGGTCCTTTCTTTCCTCTTGGGAAGATGAAAGGATTGTATTTTCATTGCGAGAAGAATGGGAAGGGTTTTCTGTTTTCCCCAACTGCCATTCACATCTCTATGAGGATATACCCTGGGACTTCTTAAACTCTTTTTTCTGTTTTGGAAAGATTTAAAGCCTTTTTTTTTTTCTTTTTTCTTTAGTGCTCTGTCGTACTCTGCCCATGAGCTAGCCATCAGTGAGATTTTTTGCTCTAACTTCATTTAGGGAATAAATAAGCAGCTTATCAGAGCAGTCCAGGATATCACAACTTCCATATCGCAATCAGTTATTTGAATTTTCAGACTTTCTTAACATCCAGCCATCTTTCAGCTGTCACCCTGTGAAGCATTAGCCTTTTAGTGACTTGCGTTTTTTATTGTGTTTACATTTGAAAGGTCAGAAGTATGAATGCGCCAAAAAATGGAACGTGCACTGCGTGTCTCTGCAGTGGTTTTCTGACAGCATTGAGAAAGGCTTCTGTCAGGATGAGGCAATTTATAAAGTAGAAGCTGGATCAAAACTGAGTAACCCCAGTACATCAACACCTGCGAATCATGCCAGCAAGCTCGATAGTAAGTAAGACATTTTAAAATATGCTAAAGTAAGGTAGGAAACATTTTTAGTAAGGAGGAAGAACTGTTTTTAAATTAGTAGGGTGCTGGTTTGGCAGTCTGGGTTCTGATTGTGCTTATGCGTAACACACAACAGATTACTTTATACACATTGAAATTCCAACACGTGTAGACTTAAAACATGTAAGCGTTTACGTTTAAACTTGAATCGCACGTATGATTGCCTAAGAGTCAGTGGTGTGTATCTAAGTCCTAAAAAAGCATGATGGTTCCTACAGTTGTAGTTTAAAATGAGTGTCTGTTACGAATTTAATCTTACAGTACTTTTAGGGGAGAAAACAAATGCTGTTGTTGTTTTGTTTTGTTTTTTTCTTTGACATCCATTTGGGAATCAACAGAAGACACATAAGCACGCTTGGCAGTCAGCCCATGTTCAATTCTGTGTGTAAATAAAGCCCTTGGTTTAACCAAGGTTACACTTACCTTACTTATTCTTCATCCTTTTTCATTTCCTTCTAGCACAACAAAATCACACATGGTTGGTTTTGTGTTTTTTTTAGCAGAGCAGCAACGAGATGTGAGCCAAAACTAACACATGCTTTTTTAATTTCCTTTAAAGATCATACCCTTTCGGACGTCAGCCACATTTCCAATATCAATTTGAGTGGTGTTAATGAAACCACGTGTAGTTCTGCTATGAGTAGCAGCCTGGATCCTCATCCTGATGAGCTGGAAAACTTGGATATAAGTTCTTTTCATGCCCCTGAAGATTTGTTAGACGGGTGTCGAGTATGTTTAACAATACATATTTTGAAATGTTCGTACTTAAGCCTGTGGAAGCAACTAGGTTGAAACTCTGGCAATTGCTCCTTGAGTAAATTGTTGTTTCCACAGTCAGGAGCAAATGCCAGATTTATTTTGTGTCCACATGCTGTAGCTTGGGTGTGTGTCTACATTTATGTGTGTGTGTGTGTATAGTTGTATTAAGTATGTAGTACAAATATAAATTTAAACATATATATGTAAACACTGTAGTGAATGGGCTCTAGAATTGGTGTCTGAGTTTGGGTGGGGGATTTTGTGTTGTACAGCTTTGGCTGGTGATTCATTCCATTAGTAATATTGAAATTTTGCTAGATTAATTTGCAAAGAAGTTAATCCAATTCTAAATGCTTCACTTTGTTGCTGCTTCTCAGAAGCAGCAGTACTAGGTTCTGTGTTCTACAGCGGTCAAATCAAATTTACCAAAATATCTTGCTCATTTTTTATTCTGTGGTAATTTTTTTTCAAAGCCTTTTTTGTTGGTGTGTTCTCTTTGTAGATCTATCTGTGTGGCTTCAGTGGCAGGAAGTTGGACAAGATGAGGCGACTCATTAATTGTGGTGGTGGTGTTCGATTTAACCAACTTAATGAAGATGTTACCCATGTCATTTGGGGGGAAAATAATGATGAGCTGAAACACTTTTTGGATAAGAAAGCTCACAGGTTGTGATAACCATATTGCTTAAGGTCTATTTCTGCCCTGTTTTCTGTCTCCCACAAACTTGTAAATAGAAAAACATGTATCGATTTGAAAATCCTCAATAGTTCTTGATTTAAACCAGAAGCCCTACAGCTAGTATTCATAAGTACACCCTCGTGTGCCCTTGAATAATGTAGTTCTCTGGTTAGCCATAAATCACCTCAGTAAATAGAAAAATTCTTACTGGCAAAAAGAGGTGTTAGCATGTATTTGTTAATATATAGACGGGAAAGAATTTGGCAACCCAGAAGTGGTGGATAGAATTTACTTAAAATGAGTATGAAAATCTCTATTCTCAGACAGAGACCATTAAAAAAAAATAAATTTTGAGGTTTGTAAAGTGCTCAGAGCTTGGTTAGTATTGGAGGTACAAACTTCAGGTGTGTGTATATACTGGTATTTGCAGAGGGGAAAAAGAAGAACCACAATTCTGAAACCCACTGTAACTTGTTTGTACGATTCTATTTTATAGGCCTCATGTAGTGACAGCAAAATGGTTGCTGGAGTCATTTAGTAAAGGTTATCTACATCCAGTGGAGCAATATATCCCTCCAAACTACCAGCTGTTAGAGAACCCAATTTTGGAGCAACCTGGAAAGAAGTCAGTTCTTCTCAAAAATAGCAATCTCATGAAGAAAGAAGCTGTGAATGTTACAAAGCACCAGAAAGCTGCTGAAGATTACTTCCTCTCTCAATATATAAATAATGATTCTACATTAGGTACGTTCTAGGCTCAGCATACCCTAGGAAGTTTACCTGCTTATAATAAGTATTTGAGTTTTGCAGCATTTGCTTATTTAAAAGCTGACTGCATCTAGCTTCCACGTTGTGTTTTAGAAATCAAATTTAAACAGGCCTGTATAGAGCAGTTTTTAACTAAAACCTGGCTGGAAACAGCAGAATGGTGTAATTTCATCATGGAACTATTCTGAGTTGTCACTGATGTCCATGTCAAGCAGTTAGTATATTTGGTGGGTATTTTTTTTTTCCCTCTTTCAGATGAAGTTGAAAAATTAACTTCCGGAACCTTTGATGACGTTACTCACTTGACTGATCAAGGAGAGAGTTACTCTTCTGCCTATAACGTTTCTATGGGAGAGTCTTCTGCACTGGCTGGAGGAGGCATATTTACCAGAAAGAGATTTCTTCTTTTGGGCTTTGAAGAGGAGGACGACTGCTGCATCGCAGACCTCATAAAGGAGAACGCTGGGAAAATCCTGCCGCCGCAAAGCAGAACCATCGCAGACTATGCTGTGGTGCCTCTGCTGGGCTGCACGGTGAAGGTGACTGTTGGCGACGTTGTCACAGATACGTGGCTGGTAAGGGGGTTACGCTTTCAGTTCCACAAGTAAATCTACATTAGAAATAATGATTACCTTTGATGTCTTTGTACTTATTTTCTTGATTTGTGCTTTTTAGTTTTGTAACTTGTGGCAAAAGAACACATCAGCATTATAGCTTAAAAGGCAGAAAATACTAACCCTTGTTTGCCAAGAGTGGGCACATGATATAGACTATCCACTGTTAAGTATTTTTCAGTAATAGGTAACTTTCTGTGAAATAGAACGACACAGACCCTCAGATCACACCTCTAATTTAAGGTAGCCTTCAGGGTTGGAAGAGTAGTAACTGGGAAGTTTAGAGTAATGCCTTAGTTTGTCAAACCTGACAAAAGTAAAACAATCTAGAAAAGAATTTGTCTGATTCAGTAGGAAATAATTTTTATCAGATGTAATTGTGGAAGCAGGATCGATTATTGCCAAGTCCGTAAGTGCTCTTGTACAGTTGCTAAAATACTGTTGTCTTTGTGGCTGTTGGGTTTGATTTGCCTTTTTATCTCTTTCACCTTCTTTAAGAAAACCTGTGTGGAACAGCAGCTCCTTTTAGATCCTCAGTCCAACCCACTTTTCACACCAGTCCCAGTAATGGAAGGAGTTACACCCCTGGAAAACTGCGTTCTTTCTTTTAGCCAATTCACTGGCGCAGAGAGAAACTCCCTGGTTTATCTGGCAGGACTGCTGGGAGCCAGGTACGTCTCCTGTCACCGTTTCTTCTTGTTCTTAGCCAGTGTGATGAAATCCATTATGCATTTAATTTCTTCTCTTATAGGAGTAACAAATATTAGAGTTCAAGCTCTTTTGGATTCTATTAATTTACAAAACCTAGTGCTGAAGCAGTGAGGTGTTATTATATCATTTGTTTTTCTGAAGCAGTGAGGTGTTATTATATCATTTGTTTTTCTGTTCTTTAGAGAACTGCAGTCAGTATTCACACAGCCTAATTTCTACAAGAGCACAGTCTCATATTTCCCAGTGACTGAGTCTCAGTACTTTTTTTCTTCTGTTCTAGAACAGTGCAAAAAATGTCTGGTTTTCAGCGATCGGGTCTTCTGAGTTGCCCTTCAGCTGTCCAGAGACAGGCTGTTGTTCCTCTTCCTCAGTACTATCTGGTTCAACCTCACAACTGGTGATAGTGCACCATTCCTTAGAGGCTGGGATGGTGAATTACTTGCTCCCAATTCATCAAGATCTTTGAAAAACATTAAGAAAAATGTGTTTAGTCATGAAGTGGCAAAATTGTACAGCTTGGAGTATCATTTGATTGGATTTGTAGACTGTTTGGACTAAATTCTTTGCCAGTGAGTTCTCAGTCTTTTTGAAAGATTGGGTCCTTGATGGCAAGAGAAAAACTCTAATATAAAAAAATAAGTATTATTCATTTGGAAACAATGCTTGTTGGCTCCAGAAAGGAATCTAGCCTGTCCCATTAATTTTGCAGAGGGATGTTAGGCCCAGTGTATGATTTGGAAATGGGATACATGAGGACCGTTGGAGTATGAGAAATGTTACGTTCTCAGTATCCTGGAAGCCCAATGAAAGTGGATGGCCTTAGATAATTTCACTGGTTCTTTTTCTGTCGATCGAATGTATTTTGTGGTAGTGTAAACATGCCCTAGATTAATTTTGTTTATGACTAAACAAATGTTTTGTTAATTTAATTTTAGAGTCCAAGAATTCTTTGTGCGGAAAGCCAATGCCAAAAAGGGAATGTTTGCCAGCACCCATCTCGTGGCAAGAGAACCGGATGGTTCCAAGTATGAAGCTGCAAAGAAGTGGAATTTGCCAGCAGTCACTGTCCCTTGGCTTTTGCAGTCTGCAAGGACAGGAAAGAGAGCAGATGAAAGCAAGTTCTTGGTTGAAAATGCAGAGACTGAAGGTTGGTTATTAGCAAGGTTGTATCTGGACTGTTGGTTCATGGTATAGAAGGCAGGTATAAGGATTTCTTTTTTCCTATCATCTTTGAAGTACTAGTGATAAAGGATGTTTTTCCAAGTATTTCTTCCATGTTTTTTTTCCTGCTGTAGCCAATTATAGAAATGATGTTTTGCACTTTCTGCAAGTCTCTTGGAGCTAGTGGAGTCTTGTGGTTATCAGTCAGGTGGAAATTGAGCTCAGTGTCTCAGCTTTGTCCTTTCTGACCCAGATGCTGCTCTGTAGGTTGTGTGGGAATCAATGATAGATCCCACTCATATCTTCACACTCGTTGGTCTGCAATGATGTGACGCCACTCTGTTCAGTCCTTCATGCCTACTTCACCTTCTGATGCTTCTGCTCCCTTTCCAGTTATTTCATACCTTTTATTTGGCAATATTTCTTCCATAGAATCATAGAATGGCCTAGGCTGGAAGGGTCCTTAGAGATCATGTAATCCAACCTCCCTGTCATGGGCAGGGACGCCTCTCAACTAGATCACATGGGGACTGAACAGAGTTCCATATTAAGATGCAGGCTACAGTGATTTAATGCTGAATGTTAGCAGGCCTTTTTTACCAGCACCTTTGTGAATTAATTACAGGGGTCACTAAGTCAGAGGACAAAAGGTACGTTGTTGGCATAGGCACATCTTATCTGTAGATTACATTTTTAAGGAGAAAAAGGAGTGGGGAAACAAGCAGTAAAATATAAAAGCAATTATTGTACTAATCTTTTAGCTATAGAGATGACTCATGCCTCTCTAGAAATGCTGGGTAACCTTTAAGGGCTTATTCCTGGCTAAAATCTTGATCCTGTTAATCTAAAGGCATAAGGGACTGGAAGCATGTACAGTGACCTAAGGAGGGGTGAATCATGAATACAAAAGAAATTTTACATTATATGGGAAGTAAGGAGTTACTTTTAACATCAGAAAGGAAGGATTTGTTGCATATTACGTCTTTTTCTTGGACTGGTATTGTGATAGACATTGTACAACCTAGGTGAGCTATACATGCACGTGTAGAACTGCAAACAGGTTGCTCCTTCTTCAGACACTTAGGTCAAGCTCAGCACCAGTGTAATTCAAACTAAGTAGTTAAATGGAAGAGATGCTTAAGATACTGGCTTTTTAAATCTGAATATCAGTTTAGAACATTTATTAGGGGGGATATGAATGATTTTTTTTAGGGAAAGAAAGGGCAGGTGAACTTTCCGTTGCTTAAATAAAAGCATATGCAAGACCTGTGTTCAAGTGAAAAATGAGATTGCTTGCTTATGTTTCCATTGTTTCTTTTGAAGATGAGAGTTCCATTACTCAGCTTAGCAAGACACCAGCAGCTGGTAAATCTCCCAATCCAGAACAACCGACGTACCTCCTTGAAGTTGGAAAACAAACAGCTGTGACCCCTCTTGATATCAACAGGTTCCAGAGTAAAGCTTTCCGAACTGTAATCTCTCATCACATTGGGAAGACAACCCCTCTTGCACAGGGGGGACCGCCACAGAAAGAACCATCCTTACATCTTGATACACCATCAAAATTTCTTTCCAAAGACAAGTTATTCAAGCCTTCTTTTGATGTAAAGGTGATGATCTTTGCAAAATTTTTTTAGTCTGCAGAGCCAGTTAAAGACGAACATTAACTTATAACCAGCACAGAAACCTGTAGCTACCCCTTTTTATACCGTTAAGATACAGACTTCCTGACAGGAAAACTAGCTCTGTTATTTATAGTTATT
This sequence comes from Apaloderma vittatum, assembly GCF_000703405.1. Lineage (NCBI taxonomy): Eukaryota > Metazoa > Chordata > Aves > Trogoniformes > Trogonidae > Apaloderma > Apaloderma vittatum. Next base: position 10,881 of record NW_009720274.1, read on the forward strand.
TCTAGTTAATGACCTGTACACTACCTTTATTGACCAGCAGATACTATAACATCCTTAAAGCTCCTTTGTGCCTTCTGCATCACACATTCGTGTGTCCTACACCTCACACAGTACACAATCTGTTCTTTACATCTAAATCCTGAGAAACGTAACAAGAAGTCTTATAGTTGCTCCACATACCTGGAAACAAGCATTTGCTTGTTTTGTGACAAAATGCTGCTTTAACATAATAGCTTTATGGCAACTACAAAACTGTTATTGCAAGTTGAAAAATGCGTTGGGGTTTTGGATTCAGCGTCTCATTCAGAAGACCTCAAAATGCTAGAAAAGCTACTGGTCTTGACATAGAACAAAGAAACCCCTCATGTTTGAAAGGAGCAGATAAAATCACATCCTCACATGCAACTCTTGTGGTGGGAGGTATTAGTAAATTAAAGTAATTGGCTGAGGTTAGTAATACCTGGGTTTGGCCACTGGCCTTTCCATTGAGGGTGGTTTTCATTGATGGCGGTGAAAAGAGAAATGAATAATCTTCCCAAATTGTTTACGCAGACGCTAAGATTGGAATTGTCTTGCACTGCTTTTGTGCAACGGTACTGCGGTTGCACTCGTTCCCTGCTCCTGTAGTATGCCGTCCTAGTTCAGGAGTACGAAATCTTACTCTAGGCTGTATTTATGAAACTTGCACTTGAGTGCAAATTTTGTAATGTGTTCACGGAACTCAGTCAGTTGCTTATTTTTCGGTAGGACGCTCTGGCAGCTTTGGAAACTCCAAGAGGTCCCGATCAGAAAACCAGGAAGCTGAGCACACCTCTCTCTGAAGTCATCGGCAGAAACTTGAAACTGGCCCTGGCAAACAGCACGAGGCACGCCGCCAACCCACAGCTGGCTGTGGTGCAGCCAGAAGCGGTAGGAGATTTTGGGTTGAGTTTCTGAAGCGTAGGCTTCAATAAGAAAACTCCATGTCTTCCACGATATGAATTACAAAGGAGTTTGAGTTGGGCTTTGCAACATATTTGAGTAGAAAGCTGTATGATTGTGCTTTCTTCAGTGACAGTTAAAAGTAAGGGAGAAGGGTTTCCTCCTAGAAGACAGAGAACTTAAAGAGCTTTTCTGCTGTCTGTACCACTGTCTTGAATATTAAGCAGTCACTCAGTAACTTGAGGAATGTGTGATGAAATTTCCAGACTGAAGAAGGTCCCAAACTCCATATAAGCAGGATTAAATACTTTGAGTCTTGGACTAAAGTCAGTCCTTTTTAAACGCAGGTGTATTTTTTTCTGTTTTCCTCTGTAAGATGCTGCTCTTCTGCCTACTGGGAGGCACCATATGCGATCAGTTGCCTGCCCCCTTACAAAGATACATTGCTTTATCCTTTCCTGTAATCACCTTGCCTCTTCAGTCTGACCTACCTAGTAAAAGAAAACAACGCAGGAGAAAAGGGAGCATTTATATGTATTGCTTGCCATGGTAGTACACTGCTTACTGTAGAAGAGGAGCAAATCAGCTAACAGCCCTCAGCAAAGGAAGGCTGTCACTTCTCATTTTGTAGCTGCTTTTTTTCCCCCCCCACTCCAATACAGTGAAATACTTCTCTTGCATCAAGTTTGATAATTTCCCAATTTCAGCGTGCTCAGTCTGCGAGGGAAAGAGCAAGATACGTTCTGGGGATACCAACTGAGAATGAATCTTTTATCTTTGGGTTCCTAGCATGTGGAATGGTAATAGTGCTTGGGTTTCACCATGGAGTTTGGGAGTAGCAAAAACAGAGAAAACACACCTATCTTAGTTTTGTTATTGTATGTTTTGCTACATGCCACACTAAACATTTAAGTACTTTTGTTACCAATACAGAAACCTTCTAGATATGACTTGCTTGTTTTTACCCCAGCTGCAGGAGCAGGAAGAAGAGCGCAAGCCTTTAGCCAACCTCGTTATCTACGTTAGTAAAAAACTCAGTACAAAGCAAAGCGAGCTGAACGCAGTAGCAGCTTCTCTTGGGGCAGATTACAGGTATTGATGGATACAAACCACTTCTAAGCTTCTGCACTGATGTGACTTCTAATACATAGGAGACTTCCTGAATATCAGATTTCTTTTTTCTCTCATTTGAAGAAAACCATGAAACATGCTTCGCTTTTGAGTAGCTTAAAATTTGCTTTATATTTCAGATGTGGAATCTGATCTGAATTTGTGTTTCTCCCTGGCTCAAAATGAATTATGTTACAGGTTATAAACCTGGTTAAGCGTGCTTAGAAAAGCTTAGGAAAAATACATTGTCGCTAACATTTGTTATTTAGGACAGAATTCTGCTCCTTCTAGGTCTGATTTATATGTTTTGTTGCTGACTTCTGTAATAAGTGTTACCATTCACCGTGTTTATGAGGAAGTTGCCCTTATGTCTGGTAGTAGTTTAGAAATGCTGAAGATACAGCATTAGATAGCAAGTACTACTTTTTATTGGTTTAAATGTTAAAATCCCACATTTTGTTTATTTTGAGCTTCCAGGATCAGTATTTCACTTGAAGCTCAATACAGCAACAAAAGAAAAACTTTGCTTCTCCCCGGTCACACCTTTGCAGAAACTTGATTTGAAACCTCACTTACTTAAATAAAAACAAAACGAAAAAACTGAAACATATGGAAAAGGAGAGGTTTTGCTTATCAGATTTAGTTTTGTTTACTTTGGGAATGCTCAAAAGACCCTGAAGTTGTTCTGTCCTGAAACTTCACGCCTTTTTTGATGAAGAAAGTGGGTTCGTTGCTAGTTAGGCAGAGACTATTATTTTAACGTAAGGGATAGGACAATTTCTGAGCTGGATTTCTGGGACTTTGACAGAAATGGCATCTGCAAGTTGCATTTCAATTTCTGTTCTAGATGGTGCTTTGATGAAACAGTAACACACTTCATCTACAAGGGAGGACAAAATGACAACAATAAGGAGTACAAATCCGTTAAAGAACGGGGCATACACATCGTTTCAGAACACTGGCTTTTAGAGGTATGGAGCTTGCTTTGTTCCCTCATTAAAAGTGAAGGGAAGGAGAGGTTTAAAGCCAGTTCTATGGCAAAACAGTAAATTTTCTGTTTGTATTTAAACTGAACACGTATAGAAACTGATGTTTTGCATCCTGCTTTGAGATTATAAATCGAGCAATTGGTTTTCACTGATGTGCTTTTACTTTGCTCTCCATAAGGAGAAAAATTCTCTTCCATTGAACACTTCTGCTACCTGTTTCCCAGAACAAGAGCCACATTTTTCTCATGTAAAGTACTACTTTCAGTGGTGTTTTCCTTGAACTTTTCTTTTGTTTAGACAGGAAATTTCTTTTATCCTAATCAGTTTCTCATCATTCTTACCTTAACTGATGTTATTACAGAGCGCCCAAGAATACAAACGGCTTCCTGAATCTCTCTATCCTCACACTTACAATCCCAAAATGAGCCTGGACATCAGTGCAACGCAAGATGTCAGGCTCTCCTCCTCCAGTAAACTTCACTCAACTGGAAAACCAGCGGAGGAAAATGAGGTATGATGTGTGATATGAATTCATATTCCATGAAGCAATTTGGATTTACTTAACTTAGAAATAAAAACCACTGATGCTTATTCAGTCATGCCCTGAATCAAGTTTAGGTCATAATTAATAGTAGCTACTGCAGATGGGCCTTAAGGTTTTTCGGCATTTATAATATTCCTTTTCTAGGGCAATGGATGGAAACACAAGGATTTCAGGATGAGAAGTGCTTTCTCAATTGGAAATTATCTAGGTCCAGTCTTTGCCTTCTCTTGTAGGTAACAAGACAGAAGGTGCAAATTTGCTTCAGTAGATATTTAGGCTGTGGAGCAGGTGATGTCACTGACACTGCTGCTCACTGTTGTGCTGTCAGTGCAGTAACAGAAAGGTTAGATGTACTCTAAGGCAAGAATAGTAACCTTCAGAACTTGTACGAGTGTTGAACATGGGTAAAAAGCAAAAAATATCAGTGCTTGACAATTCTTCTCATCTTCATTGGTTTTAGATTATTCCAGTGGATGAGGATTATGCTGAAGATGATCTAACTACTGACCAAATAAAGGAAACTGTTGTTACAGGGGGAGAACAAATTGTAACAAGTGAATCCAAGGGAGGTAAATGTAAATTGCTGTTTACAAAATATTCATGGAGCATCAAACTAGCTATATAAGACTTTCAGAGTTTCAAGTGCCGAGTGTTAAGATCTGGAAGCTACAGGTACCGTATTTATATATAGGTCAAGTACAGCTGTCCCTTATTGTTGTTGGATGAGAGGAAAGGGGTTTGCTGTCAATTTTAAAGACTCTTACAGCCCGTTAGAGTATACCTTTTGTATTATTTATATAAGTGTGTTACAGTAGAATTGTGGATATAAGTTAGAACACGAGCAAATTCAGAAGCGAGACAAATCGCAATTTCTCCTTGTATCTAGGAATAGGTCACTTGGGGCATACATACTTTTTCTAGATTCTTTTTTCCCCAGATATCTTTTTCTCTCCATAACCTATTGTCTTTGTCCCAATATAGGGTTGGTGATAGGAAATTGACTGGAATTTCATTTGCTTTTCACATGTTACAGTATAACAGTCTTGATATTACAAGTTTTATTCCTTCTTTTAAGTTCTAACTCAAGCATTAGAAATGAGAGAAAACTTCCAAAGGCAGCTGCAGGAGATCATGTCTGCCACGTCACTGGTGAAACCACAAGGGCAAAGAGGATCCCTTTCTAGGAGCAGTTTTGATGGTTCTCCCACCACTCCCGATAGCACACGCTCTGTGCGAAATGGCCGCAGCAGGGCCTTGGAAGCCCTAAGGTATTGATTTTTGTGTTTCAAAGTACGTTATTTTGCCCTTCCTGGGCATACTGGACACAGCAGATAAAGTCAGAATGTTATCTTAATTCACAGTGGAGCAGCTATCTTTAATTTTTCAAAAAGCAGAATAGTATGATGGCCTTTTAGTTTCAGGCTGAATTCTGCCAGCTGATTTCTTTCTCTTCAGGTTAGTCTTCTTAGAGATTTTGAAGAAAGCAGCCCTGCAGTATTTCAGTACATACGTGATATACAAGTAATAGGTATTCCTGCAAAACACCTCTGTGAATGTTCCTCCTATTTTCTTTTCTCTCTAAACAGAGAATAGGTTTTGAACTCTAACAATGCTGACCCACAGTGAGAAAGGCATGGAAGCCTTGCTGCAGGGCTTGGTACGGCAGTGCCCCGTGCCTGTCTGGAGGAGCACCAGTACTGGTGGGGTGGGACTCGGAGTGGTGGCATTGCTTGTTGTGTTACGCCTACACCTGCACGTACTGATAATGAACCATCCCTGCAACATATTACTGATAATCAGTAATAAAGTTAGCAAACTGAAACAGGGAAAACAATTTCCATAACCCCCAGACTCCAATGGAGTCAGTTCGGTGAGAAGAAGTGTAATCTTCAGAGTATAATTAGCAATAAGACTTAGCAAATGGTGCCTGAGGTGCCCAGGTAAAGCCACCATCCAGCTTAAACCAGATTAGACCAGCGATGTTAAACATGACAGAAAACGAATGCCTTTTGTCCAGCATTCCTGACCAAGAAACCACAAACCCACACTAGGAAGGCCCAGAGAATACGATAACATGCAGGACAGGTTAGGACACAGTGTTATAATCAGCCATAAACTGCAGCCTCTGAAGAAGTAGCATAACATTTCACATTTCAGGAAATAACACTAACAATAATGATGAAGATGTTGCACTGTACACAAACATGTACAAGCATATAAATATATTTAAAGAATCAAACAAGTATGTTAATACAGAACCCGCACCTTCCAGATGGCAACTGGGTCCCGATCAGACAAGTCCCAGGCTGGACTCGGCAGCAGACAGGAGTGTCCGAGCTCAGAGTCCCAAAGACGGTCTCCCCTTCAAAAAAACCCCCAAAATACTAAGGGGAAACCTTGTACCTGGGGAGGCTGGGGAAGGTTACTTGTCCCGACGAACAGTGCTCCTCTGCAGTGTGAAAACAGGAGGCAGCACAGGGAGAGGTGAGAAACAGCACATACTGATCCTTCCAGCACAGCAGCGCTAATAGGGGCCCTTTTATACCAAGCACATGGGAAGGAACACTGTGATTGGTCCCTTTGGGTCACCTAACCCATCCTGTCCTCCCCGCTGGCTTCAGCCCAGTGTTTATTTGCAAACTTCTAGGATCAGTAAAGATCAGAGAACACTGATTTTGGAATAGTTTATCATCTGCTACTGATATTTTGATTGCCCTTTTTTTCATCCTTGCTGACACTTTGGTGCCCAAAGCCAGACTTGACAGTTGATTTGCTTTTATGCTCAAATTTTCCCCTTTCCCAGCTGTGCTTTCTAATAACAAGGTCACTTGGATGCTACAGTTGCTGTGTCCATTAGCATGCCTGCTAGCATGGCAGTCTCTCGTTACAGAAATGAATATTTGAAGTATCTGTGCTTTTTTCCTTAGGCAGTCCCGTCAGGCACTCGCAGAAGTAAACACAGAACCGTCCCAGAGCGAGCAGATTGTCTGGGATGATCCTACTGCACGGGAGGAGAGAGCAAGGCTTGTTAGCAACTTTCAGTGGCCCAACAGTCCTTCCCAGTACACTGAGCAAGGCCAGAGTAACGCCAGTAAGAATGTGGATGAGTCCGCCTTCAAAGGATCTTCAGCTGCCATGGAGATCGCTGGTACAGGTAAAAACAGAAACACAATATCCTTGTTCCTTGCTCCAGCATCCATTTGATCTTCAGGACTCCTAAAACACAGCAGTGTTTGAATTCTACTTAAAAAAAAAAAGAAGTGAGCACTGTTGGCATTTCTTGAATGCCGAAAATACAATTTTACATCTTTGAGTTTGTCTTGGTTTAGAAGACAGGGGAAAA
>NW_009720275.1:0-459 GCF_000703405.1 Apaloderma vittatum
GCATATGATGTATCACGATTGGAGGAGACTCTTGCTTTTCTCTTAATCTTAAATAGTTCCGTACATAAATCGCTTTTGCAAGACGTCCCAAAGGGGATACCAAATCTCCCCCTTTTTGTTTGTGCAAAAGTGATTTCAAGGTCATGTGCGCTCTTTCAACAAGAGGTTGTCCTGTGGGAGAATGAGGAATACCCATCACATGGGATATTCCCCATTCCTGTAAAAATTCTTTAAAATTGTTAGAAACATAAGCTGGACCATTACCCGTTTTTATCTGTGATGGCACTCCTAATGTGGCAATAGCACGTAGCAAATGCAGTTAAACATCTCTAAACTTTTCACCATGTTGCGCTGTGGCAACAGTAACATGCACGTATATCAATTTACCTAATTCTATTTACCTATGTGTAAACATCCATTTGCCATATATCGTTTGGAAAAAGACCACGGGGGACTGCT
>NW_009720276.1:0-632 GCF_000703405.1 Apaloderma vittatum
ACCACACAGCCTTTTAACTTCTTCCTTCACCTCGGCCACCTGATGGAGCAGATCATCCACCTGCGTGCACTCTGTGCAAGTGCTGCCCTTCTCTCTGGGAGAAGGATCTGGGCACTCCAGGCCAGAGCCACTCTCCTCACTGGATCTGTCCATGCTGGAGCCCCTCTCCTCAGCAGACCTGTCTGGCTGGTAGCAGCAGACCCCACAGGGGTTTCTGGACAGGAGGACCTCTGCTCTCAGCTCCCAGGGCTGTGCTCACCGCTGAAACAAAGAACAAAGACAAACTTTAGTATAGCTGCTGTAGTAAAACTAGCTGAGCTTGGCAATGTGAATATAGGAACTGGACAGATAACTTGTAACTGGAAGGGGAACAGTTGCTTCAGTTGCAGCCCGTTCTGGTGGTGGTAGAATCTGCTGAGCAATGGAGAAGGTCATCAAAAGGACAGAAGAGGAAGAATCATGAAATCATTTTTGGTGGAAGAGATCTTTAAGATCATCACGTCCAACTGTCATCTAACTGTACCAGGCTCGCTTCGGAACCATGACCGTGAGCATTATATCTAGATGACTTTGAAACACGTGGTAAGATGGTCATTCAGACATTTCCCTGGGCAGCCTGTTGAAGTCTTTGA
>NW_009720277.1:0-991 GCF_000703405.1 Apaloderma vittatum
TAACAGGCTTCAATTGCTGTCTTTAGCTCAATGGGCATTCTGACCAATCAGTCATCTGAGTTTCTCCTTCCTCACCTCCCAGGCGTGAAACACCATCATCAACCTACTGAGATGTTCAGTACAAGAGAAGAACCAATTCTATCTTCAGCGACACTTACACCAGCTGCTTAATTGCACAGAGAATTGCAGTTCTCACTTGAGATGCATTCCAAGGCAGACATCATGTCATCTGCCTAAATGCTATTTGGATCTTCACAGGGAGGACAGAGATTTAACTCTTCATCCTGGAAGATTTACTTTGAAGCTTGAATAAGCGCTTTTTTTTTTTTTTTTGGCCATTTTTTTTGATGAATCTTTTCTCACTGTCAGAAGTGCATAACTCAGCTTCCAAAAGCAATCTATCAGTGTAGCAGGTGCACAAGTCCACGGACTCCATGATTCCCATGGCTTTGGAACTGATCTATGGTAGGAGCCACTTCCACCACCTTCCAAAAGCAATCTATCAGTGTAGCAGGTGCACAAGTCCACGGACTCCATGATTCCCATGGCTTTGGAACTGATCTATGGTAGGAGCCACTTCCACCACCTACTTACATCTGCAGGGGCTGTGGGTGGAAGCTCCTGGGCTCAGGCTTTGCACTGGTGCTGCTGAAGTCAGGTCAGGGCTTCCTTCCTGCTCCATCTATTGCAGAAGAAGCGACTGGCTGGTCACAAGAACACCTTAAATCACAGCATCTGTACACAGGTGCAGGGCTGTGGCTCCATGACCTCAGGGGAGAGAATCAGGCAGAGAGAGGAACAGGAAACAACATTACAAAGTCTGGATTCCAAGTAAACTCCAAAATAATTTCTTATCTCCTCATTACCCACTTAAGACTGTGTCAGTGTACCAGGAGTCTGCCTGAAAAATTCTCTGTTTAGATATTTTTTTTTTGTGAGTCATCCTTAACCTTTTTTATCCTAAAGTCCAGTTTAGGGCAATAGGGAGATA
>NW_009720278.1:0-969 GCF_000703405.1 Apaloderma vittatum
TGATTCCACCACCCTTCTGTGATTATTTCTTAAATTTTGTGATTCCAGGACCCTTCTGCGATTCCAGCACCCTTCTGTGATTCCGCCACCCTTCTGTGATTCCGCCAACCATCTGTGATTCCGCCACCCTTCCTGATTCTTTCCTCAATTCTGTGATTCCACCACCCTTCTGTGATTCTTTCTTCAATTTTTTTTTTCCAGCACCCTTCTGTGATTCCAGAACCCTTCTGTGATTCTTTCTTCAATTCTGTGATTCCAGCACCCTTCTGTGATTCCTCCACCCTTATGTGATTTCTTCTTTCTGGTTTCCACCACCCTTCGGTGATTCTTTCTTCAATTCTGTGATTCCACTACCCTGCTGTGATTGCAGCACCCTTCTTCGATTCTAGCACGCTTCTGTGATTCCAGCATTCTTCTGTGATTCCACCATCCTTTGTGATTTCAGCACCCTACTGTGATTCCAGCACCGTTCTGTGATTCCAGCACCCTTCTGTGATTTTACCACCCTTCTCTGATTCCAGCACTCTTCTCTGCTTCCGCCACCCTTCTGTGCTTCCGCTACCCTTCTGTGATACTTTCTTAAATTCTGTGATTCCACCACCCTTCTGTGATTCCTTCTTGAATTTTGTGATTCCACCACCCTTGTGTGATTCCAGCACCCTTCTGTAATTCCAGAACCCTTCTGTGATTCTTTCTTCAATTTTGTGATTCCACCATGCTTGTGTGATTCCACCACCCTTCTGTGATTCTTTCTTCTGTCGGGGACGGCAGCTGGACTGCTGGTAACCTGGCATTGGTTGAAGACATTGACCTTGACAAATTCCCAGTGCACCCTTAAGATGGGAAATTGTGTGTACTGAGTTTGGACACGTTTGCGGAACTTTCTCCCTCAAGATCCGGGGGGATGAGCACAGCCAGAAGCTGCTAATTGTTAACCAATTAGAATGTGAAAAACAAGTGTTTGACCTA
>NW_009720278.1:1204-1498 GCF_000703405.1 Apaloderma vittatum
CTGTGATTCCGTCGCCTTTCTGTGATTCCTTCGCCCTTCTGTGATTCCACTACTCTTTTGTGATTCCGCCACACTCTGTGATTCTGCAACCCTTCTGTGATTCCTCCACCCTTCTATGATTCCAGCACCCTTCTGTGATTCCACCACCCTCTGTGATTCCGCCACCCTTCTGTGATTCTGCAACCCTTCTCTGATTCCATAATCCTTCGGTGATTCTTTCTTCTATTCTGTGATTCCATCACGCTTCCGTGATACTTTCTTCAATTCTGTGATTCCACCACCCTTCTGTGATTC
>NW_009720278.1:1792-2403 GCF_000703405.1 Apaloderma vittatum
CCCATTCTGTGATTCTTTCTTCAATTCTCTGATTCCGTCACCCTTCTGTGATTCCGCCACCCTACTCTGATGCCACCATCCTTCTCTGATTCCGTAATACTTCTGTGATTCTTTCTTCAATTCTGTCATTCCAGCACCCTTCTCTGATTCTTTCTTCAATTCTGGATTCCATCACACTTCTATGATTCTTTCTCCAATTCTGTGATTCCATCACTCTTCTGTGATTCCACCACTCTTCTGTGATTCCACCACCCTTCTGTGATTCCACCACCATTCCGTGATTCCACCATCCTTGTGTGATTCCACAACCCTTCTGTGTTTCTTTCTTCAGTTCTGTGATTCCACCACCCTTCTGTGGTTCCAGCATCCTTCTGTGATTACAGCACCCTTCTCTGATTCTTTCTTCAATTCTGGATTCCACCACCCTTCTATTATTCTTTCTTCACTTCTGTGATTCCACAACTCTGATGTGATTCCACCACCCTTCTGTGATTCCACCACCCTTCTGTGATTCTTTCTTAAATTCTGTGATTCCACCACCCTTCCGTGATTCTTTCTTCAATTTTGCGATTCCAGCACTCTTCTGTGATTCCTGTACCCTTCTGTGATTC
>NW_009720279.1:0-3481 GCF_000703405.1 Apaloderma vittatum
TGTGCAGGAGGAATGCACAGCCAGGATATGCTGCCTGACATGTGCCAGCCATGTCTATGAAACAGCAGATCCAGAGAGATCAGCAGAGAGAGGCAGAGAGAAGTGGACAGTTGGCAAGAGCAAAGGAAGGCAAGGGGTCAAAGATGATCAGTAGAGATGTTTCTTAACCTCAACTTTTGTTTTTCAGCAGTAACAGCATCCTGAGAAAGCTTGTGCAACAACACAGTTGTCATATGATGGTTCCCAGCTTTACCCATAATTCAAAAGCAGGTCCCTGGAGAGATCTGTTGAGGGAGTGAAGGTCTCATGGAATCATATCATCAGTCAAAGCCAGTTCTTACCCAGTGGTTGACTCAGGAAGGCAGCAAGAATGATATACTGAAGGTGCATGCTGAGACCGATCCTCCTGCATGTGTGAGAGAGACGCAAAAACCCCCCACGTCCCCACTAAGAGCCACAAGAGAGCAGAGCTGCCGGAAATGACTTGGCAAGAGGAAAAAAGAATGAAATGGGGAGGAGAGAATGCTTGTGCTTTGCACACCTGAAATGCCTGTGCCGTGATCTTCTCTCCTCCAGTAGTGACACATATTGCTCAGACAGTCAACATCTCCTGTCATTGCAAAAGGAGGGGAATCCAAGGGGAATAAGGCCCACACCCAGTGACCAGCCACTCTGACACACCCTTCTATGTGGCATCTGTGAGTCTCTCACTTTCCCTGATGTCTTTGTCTTCTCTCTCTTTATCCTCAAGCTTCTTCTGGCTCCTCCATGCTCTCCAGCCCAATGCTCCTGTCAACACACCCCAAGGCTGCAGCTCTCACAAACATGTTAGTTAACAACCTCAAACCCTGCACACACTGACTGCCCCATTCAGTCCCTCCAGGCACTGTGGACTTCCTCCCTCTGTCTAAAAGTGTTCCCCCAGGAATCACTACACGATGTTCCCTGCCACACTCTCTATGCTACCTCATTAATCAGCTTCTGAAAATCTCAGCCTATACAGTCTTTACAGTTGACTATAACCCTTCCATTCTCAGTTTCCTCAAAATTAATTGCATCTGCATTTCTCCTCTCCACCTTTCTAGCTTTTAACAAACAAAACGACCAAACTATTTTTATTCTTTCCATGGAAAAATTTAGGTGGGACAAGACCTCTGCAGATCACCCATTCCAAGTCCCTGCTCAGTGCAGGTCTTAGTAGATGAGGCTGGTCAGGGCTATCCCCACTCAAGTCCCAAAAATCTCCAAGACCATAACCTGCATATCTCTGGACCAAACATATTCAAGAGTTTTCAAAGTCAAAAATAAATGTAATAGACATGGAATTTCTAATATCTAAATAGGATCCAAATTGTGTCTGTGGCCACTCTTCACTGTCCACCTTTGAGAAGAGCCTTCCTCCATTTTTCCACATCCTCAGAGCATGTAGCTGCTTTCCCAGCTGTATGTCCTATAACCTCTGTCTAGAGCATGGTCCAAGCTACCTCGAGAAGCTGAAAGATGAACTGTTCTCCAGAGGAACTGGGTGATCCAAGCCTTTGGAAAAGAAAATCCTGTTTTATTCTATCCTACCAGGATGGTCACTTGTGGTGGGAACTGCAAAACAAATTCCTCCTGAATACGACTTGTAAAACCGGAATGGTATTTCAGCGTTGCCTGGCTCCATATCCCTCCATGACTTCATCAGTTGTCTCCTCGGGCTCGTTCTTCGCTTCATGTTCTCTGAGATACCACAGGCTGATCCATATCTCTCAACAGTCTGATACTGGAAGCACAATATTCAGCCATTTCCTAAAGGCAAGGCAAGAAAGGGATTTTCCTTCCATTTAGCTGGGGAAGGAATCACAGGAACACTCATACCTCCTGCCAAGACCTGTTCTTTCCAGCAATGGCCATTAGTGGATACTGAGGAACAGAGAAGCAGGCATGATACTTCTGCTGAGTATCCACTCCTGTGTCCCAAGGCCCTGGGCCTAGACTTGGTTCAAAAAGGCACAGCCACACATGTCTCAACAGCTCTCCTCCCTGGCACACAGGCTAGGGAGGAACACATCCAGCCTAAGTCCAGCCTGCAACATGATGTTGCCCTCTGCTTTACAGATAGGCTCCATTCATCCCTTCAGGCGTCCACAAGGAGAACCCTGGCTGTTGGTGTTGCTGTGGGCTCCAGGATATCACCTCTGAGGCAAGCGTGGTTTGTGGCCAGTTGGAAGCCCTTCTGAGGAATGCCTGGAGAAGAGATCCTTACCCTGTTCAGAACAGGGGCTCTCTTTCATTGCAGAAACCAGGTTTCCCTCTCTGCTTCTGAAGCTCAAGAATGTGGACTTGGAACAGGTGAGTGAGTTACTAGAGCCCGACAGGCTTCCCTGGTGAAGGGACAGTTGATCAGAGAACTCTCTGGCCAGTGGATGGCTTTTAGCTTCACCAAACCTAAGGCCTTCAACACCTTAGAAAACCCAGCAATTCTCTTTCTCACTGCCTCTGAGAAATGACATTAACGAATGTGTCTTTACAAGGTGTGTCCAAGTTTTCATGCTATCTCTAGGACTTCTGCACACGAAAAGGCTCTGCACTTGGTGTGGAGGGAAACCCTCTACAACACCTTACAGGCACAGGTCTGGGACCTGTGGAGAAAAACTGAAGGTTGCAATCACCTTTCCATCATTGCTTCCTGTCTATGTTGAGCTCAAACTCTCGACCCTGTGGGACGGCTTCCGAGCACTGGAAAAGACTCCCTGGGGCAAACGATGGAGAAGCTCAGGAGCAGCCCACTGCCTATTCTGATGCCGATGCTTGATGCTGAGGCCAGTGCTGAAGGTGATGTCAAAGCCTGAGGCAGGGGACCGTCCCCTGCCCGTGGGGGCTGGGCGAGGCTGGGTGGGGTTGGGTGACCCTGGCGAGCAGAGCAGCAGCGGCCCCTGGCGGGCACGGCCGGGACTGTCACAGGATCAGAGTCAAAGAGGTTTGGGCTGGCATGGACTTTCAAAGACTATCTAACCCCAACCCTCCTGCAGTGTGCAGGAACACCTATCATCCAGTCTGAACTTGAACATTTCCAATGAAGGGATGTCCACAACGTCTCTGGACAACCTCTTGCAGCGTCTCACCACTCTTAATGTAAAAAAATATTCCAACCTAAATCTAAATGTTAGCCCTTGTCCTATCCGTACTGAGACCAATATTATTTGACATTTTAACTAATATCATATACATTGGGACTGAATGCAGCCTCAGCAAGTTTGCAGGTGGAACCAAGCTGAGATGTGCTATTGGTACTCTTGAGGGAAGGTATGCCCTCCGGAGGCTGAGAGAGCTGAGGGTATTCAGCCTGAGGGTGTTCAGCCAGAGGAAGAGAAAGCTCTGGGGAGAACTCACTGTGGTCTTTCAATATGTAAAAGAGACTTATGAGAAAGATGGAGAAAGGCTTTTAACAGGGCCTGAAGTGACAGGACAAGGAGTAATGGTGCATCAGAGCAGAACC
>NW_009720280.1:0-29518 GCF_000703405.1 Apaloderma vittatum
TGGGGTTTTCATTGTTTCTGTGGGATTTTCTGTGCTGGTCCCGCTCCTCTCGTGAGGAACCGTTGCCTGTGTCCGCTGGCTGCTGGTAGATTGTAATTTGCAGCTTGTCAAGGAGCCACCAAGTTTCTCTGGGGCTGTTTGTTAGGACTGACCTTCACTGAGCAAGTTGTTAAAACAAAAGAAGTTTTAAGGGGCTTTTTCGGTCCGTGTGAAGCCCATACTTGGGATTTATGCAGCACGTTAATACATCTGCCTGTGCATACTTAGGCAGGGATTAACTGTGACAAGAATGAAACCTGTTCAGTGTTAATAATTTCCTACTAATTCTGGTCCTCCTGTAATCTCCAGCAGTATAATGCAAAGGGGCATGGCGTTACAGTGCCTGTGTGGCCTGTGTTTCTGGATCTTCTGCGTCAGTAGGATAAAACATGTAATATGACTGCACTGCTTGGCTTTTCAGTCACTTTTCATTTCTCAAAATTATTTTGTCTGAATCCCTTTTTTTTTTTTTCCCCTTTCAAAAGCTGATCCAGGGATCAACATATCTTGCTGCATATTTATAAGCTGTTGCCACTGTCTCTATACCAGGTAACTTTCTTTATAATTCATGAAAAATGCCCTGAGAAATTATTTGCTATTTCTTTAGCTGTCTCAGTGTTAATTGTTTTGTGAAATAAAATGCATTATAGGTTTTTATCTATATGTAAAATTCTATTTTAAGGTGGTTCTGTAGCCCGAAAGGGGAGGAAGAATGGTTTAAGAACATTTTTGAAAGTGGTACCGTTGACACTGTAATTTTAAGGTCTCTTGAAAACCTGGCATTGTAACAGTTGTGTTTAAAGATGTACTGCTGATTATGAACAGTTGAAGAAATAATTTTGGGGTTGCACTGTATGCACAGAGGTAGTAATGAGGTATAAACTATTTTAAACTGAAGAGGAGCTTTTTGGGAGGGACGTCCCTAATTCCATGACTTCCGTTAGTGGACGCTGCCTTTGGTATTTGAAGAACTGGCTTTGACTTCAACCTTAACATGTTTCACTTCCTGATACTTCTCATACCAGCATCTCAGATTCCCAGCTCCCACCCACCTATCTCCTGACCCCACACAGCTCTGTGAAAGGAACCTCCAACCCTGTGAAATACTCGGTTTAATCAGCAGAAGCTTTAGGTGGAAGCTTCCCTGGTGTTGAGTGCTCACAGGCCTTGAGTTATTGGAGCTTTCCCGGCTCAGTTAAGTGTTTTTCCTCTCGTGCGTGCGGCTACAGAGCACCGAGATTTTTTGTATTTTTTCCAGGTGCTAAAAAAGTTCATTTGTTTTATGCTTTAGCTTAATTAGTAGTCCGACAGATAAAGGTAGTTTTATGTTTTGGTATGAGTAAGGTGATAGTACAGCATAACTTTCTTTTAGGCAGCATCATCTTCATTTCCACCAGTTGCTTAACCTTCTTTATCTTATCCTCAGCCATGGCAGCTTCTAGCAGCAGCAGCAGCGAGGAGGAGCGTAGTCTGCGGGAATGTGAACTTTACGTCCAAAAACACAACATCCAGCAACTTCTGAAGGATTGCATCGTACAGTTATGCACAGTGAGACCTGAAAGACCCATGGGATTCCTCAGAGAGTACTTTGAAAGATTGGAGAAGGTAAAAATACGTAGCAGGAGGGGAGTGGAATGGCCTGAATTTACACCGTCTCTCTGATTTAGAGGCTGAGCTTCAGATTTGACCGGTGTTAGTATTGGAACTGATACTTTCGGGTAACAAATCTTATTTTCTAGTGGTTGATGCCAGTTGATGGCGGTGTAAAAGCACCGCTGTTGTAACAGACCACGTAGGGCAGAATGTAAGCTGACAAGGAGACTTATCCAGCTGGGTTGCAGACGTAATCCCCGCCTAATGCTTACTCAGGGAAGCTGATAGATAACGTATACAATTGTGTCTGTTTCTAGATGATAACCGTGATGTTTGAGCTTGGTTAGACACTGGCAAGAGGCGTTTGGTTTCTGTGTTGAGGTTGGTGGTTTGCAGTAGTTTGAGTACAGCGCAGAAGCGTTGGCCGGTGGTGGTTACCCAGGCCTAGCTGAAGTCAGACAGAAATATTTGTATTCCAAATCTCCAGGAGAACAAGCCTGTTTCTGCCCTCTCTTGGGAGTTCCGTGGTGGTGTTTTGCTTTGTTGTTCCTCCTGCGTTTGTCCTCGAGGTCTCTTTGGTGGTTTTGTTGTTGTTGGAAGCATTCTGGGATCTTGGGACTGGAAAGCATTGTGTTGTCTTGATGGTCGTATTCGAAACGGTGCTTTCCCATTTTGAACTGTTCAGTTTAGATATTGATATCTAAACAGGTGGGGAAAGAAGCTGCTGTGAAGATGGGGTATTTAAAAGGCTGGTGCAGGGGCTGTTCAGAATACACCATAATAAATAACGTAGCCGTGACCTCCTACAACAGTCACCGGCAGACGCTAGAGGTCATAAACATGTATAGTGAAAATTGTCTTTTAATGGAAGTGTTCAAGGTAGCTCCTAGAAACTGACCAAGTGGTGCAAACAAACCTCTTGTAACTCGGCTCTGTATTTGAGAAACTCTTTGCTTATTAAATGACCAGGAACTCTATCATATATCTTTTTTTTGTGGATGTAGTTGCATCCTGAGTATGTTCTCATTCAGAGAGAATACCAGCAGCAAACCAGCTGGTAATCAAGTTCTTAATAATCCATTGTCCTTCCCTATTACTGTGACTCTTCCCTGCTTCAGATTCTTGAGTTTCCAAGTACTGATAGATTGATAATTTTTAAAACATCACCACAAGAGTTGATTACAAAACGTTACAAATTAAACTGCATTATTGCACTTAGAGTAAATTGTAAACTGCTCCGTACATAGGAGTACTTGGATTCTTTTATGTAGTGGATTTATGGTCAGCATGCAGTGTTTAAGATTAAAGGAAAATTAATTTTTTTTTAGCAAGACTAGCTCTGAACATAATCATGTGAATGCTGAAGGTGAATAACTCTTGATGATTTTATTCTGGTACAAATAGGCTGTCTATGTACTTGGTCAGCCTACAAGCAAGCTGAAAATAAAACTGGTTAGCTAATGTTTTGGGTTTCTCCCCCCCTTAAATTATTCTTAAAACTTTGATCAGGGTCTTTTATTTTGAGTTATGTTGGCATGGTTGCCTTCTCGAGTTTAAAAATTGCTGCAGCTTTCTCTGAACGATTTCATCACCCAGTCTAATGGCCTCAATTTAACCAGGTAACATGGTACCTTAATACCTGTGAAGTAACAGTGACTGTCCTGTGCTATGTCAGTGAGCTCCTCTGACATCCGTGTCTGGAAAGCACAAATGCCGAGGACTGTTATTAACCAGCTCTAACCTGGTACTTAGCTCTGGGAGAGCAAAAATATTTGAAATGGAATCTGCTTCCTCTTCCAGAAGTAACGGATGTTAGGTCTGCAATAAAGCAGAGCAACTTCTCAGAGTACTTTCTGAATCTGTGCATCTGTTAGGCTGGATGAAACTGAGCTCGACATACAGAAACTGCCATTATTTTTTTTAAAGACGGGATTTTGAAGGAACTGAAGCGAGGTTGCTATTTTTTCTCTAGCTCTCCTGACAAGTCATCTCTTCCACAGTGCGCAAACATGGAGCTGATTCACTGTCATGTTATTAAAATATGTTGAAGACATTTAAACACGCTTTTGAAATTGTGTTCAGAAACATTAAAATTACTGCCTCTGAGGTTGTGGTAGCTACTGTAGGAACTCGGATGTCCTCTTTCGAGCTCTGAAAGGTGTCACGTGAATCTAATGACTACACATTGATTGTATAAATGTTTTTATTTTATCTATTTGCGGTGTACTAAGGCCTCTGGTCCTTTTGCGGCGCAAACATGTCTGGCAACACCAATACATCCTAAAAGCTCGCAGCTCTCTGTGCTGTGCTTGGCTGTGTCATGTAGTTTGAGCTTTTCATGTATTCATCTTTTAAAATACACTCATTGTCTCATTCACTCTTGAGCACGTGGATATAGACTGGTATATTTTGAGTTAATGTGTTATTTTACCCACTGGTAACTTGTTTCTGTGTCTGTGCGCTACCTCAACATGCTTTTTAATATAGTAATGTTAACTCTTAGGTAAGGTGGAAATTATCAGTTGTATTTTTTTTCTGTTAATGCAGTTTCCTTATTCCTTGAGTGGGCCCTTACCTTGGCAGCTCTCGTGCTGAGCAGGGTTTTGATGTGCAGCTCCCTTGCTGGATGCTGCTGAAGTGCTTCGATTTCCTAAAGTTACAGGAGCGCAGTATTTTGTATTTCATGTGATACAGGGGAAAAAACTGCAGCAGCTGGTGTTCACTTATTTAAAAAGTGTCAAGTTCTTTTTATGGGTTGAGTGTTCTGGAAATGAACGAACAGTTTGTTTCTGTAGCCGGTGGTGTTGCCCGCTTTGCAGAGAGGCAGTTTGAACCCAACGCTTACTACTGCTCCAGCTATTTTTAACTCCATCTCAGCTGAGACTTGTTTCTCTAAAACCAGAAGGCAGAACCGACGCTTTAAATACGTTTTGCTCCCATCGTTTTGACATGTAGCACGCTTTCATCAATGGGCACAAAGCAGGAAGTGAAATATAACTCGAGGGATCAGCGCTTGCTCTCTGGCCACACGAGAAATGTAAAATGTGAGCTCCCTGCCATGGTTATCTGATGTCCTTTTCCTCCAAGCGTTGGTGTTATACATAGCCTCTGTGCACCTCCGGAGCGGAGCGTGGCAGCCAAGCAGCGAGCTGCCCAGCTGGGCAGGGGACACTTTGATCAAGGACGCTGGGACAAACCCAGGTTTTAAAAGTGCTGGGAGCTCGCGGGGAACAGGTGACTCCTTGTTCTTTTAAAGCGTGTCCCCAAACTCTGTTTCCTTAACACTGGGAAAGTCATTTGAGCTGTTACGACGCAAGTGCTCTGGCTCCAGGGTTGGCTTTTTTGTTTTGTTTTTAATCTGATTGTAGTCGATGAAGGTGAATTTTCTGCTACGTAGAAGAATCAAATTTCTGCACGTCAAATTAGCTGGACTTCATTTTATTGTAAGCGTGCTAGTCTTCTACAATATTGCTACGACACAGCACGGCAGGGAACTGAGGGAACTGAGGAGAGATGTGTAATGTTGTACAAAGTTGGCAGATCTGTGGTTTGCAGAAAAGCCCTACCGTTTGTTTGGCCTCTAGCATCCTTCCTCCGGCTCTTCTGTAGGCAGCGTTCATATTTCTTTCTCCTAAAATAACCGTTGGTTATTGAGTATCAAGTTGGTCCATGACTTGACCTTGTTTCAAAAGCTTCTCATGTAACATGGATTTCTGAGGAATTGCTCTTCTGTCTTTCAAATCAAAAAAAGACTTAACACCTCGCGGCTCGGGGGGAAGAACCTGCTGGGTTTACGCTTGGGAAGATGTCTGGCATTTGCAAAATGTCTTTGTTGCCCGTTGGATACACTAGTGGGAACTTGTTTATACTTGTTCATTTATTAAGCTGTTAGTGTAACTTATTAAAATAAACACCATTGTGATATGAATGTTATGAATGAAAGGCATATCTGCCATCTATTTGGAAAGGCCTTTGATCTTAGTTGCCGTAGTCTCCTGTTTGCCTCTGGGAGTAATCGTACACAGGAAGCTCCCTTACTTTGGCAAACTGCATTGGAATATAATATGGAACAGCCTCTTTGCTTTACTGGATTATGTGACACAAACATGTCGGTCTTCCTGTTTAGGAGGAAACAAAACAGTTGCTGAATCAACAGAAGTCTGGTTCGCGCTCAGACTCACGGGAGGATGAAATCTCTCCTCCTCCTCCTATGAACCCTGTGGTTAAGGGCCGAAGGCGGCGTGGGGCCATCAGTGCGGAAGTCTACACAGAAGAGGACGCTGCATCTTATGTTAGAAAGGTGCCCTAACTTTTAAAAAACTGCATCTACAATCCAAGGATTTATCTAAGACCACCTTTTATCCAGTGTATTAAATAACAGCCCCTGTAGCCTGTGAAGTCTTGTGACTTAACTGTAAAAAGCAGACCTTTGTGGGTAGGTGTTTAACTGGAGGTTAGAATGAACTGTCATGCAATTAAACCATTTATTTGTAACATAGACCTGTTCTCTCTGAAGTAATACGTATTTATATATACATATTACGTATATTTAAACAAAGTGCTTCCAGTTATTTGACAGCTGCAACAACATTATGTTTAGCCCAATGGCAGAACACACTTGCTGCTATTCATAGGAAAACACAGGTGGAACATGTATTTGTACTCTTGCAAAAAAAACTTGCAAACTTAGCATGAAAGCATTTTAGTTGCCTAAAATGATGAAAGATTTTATTTACCTTCTGCATAAACTGGCTGTAAACTTTTATATGTTGGCGTTTAGATCTTTTCTGCTTGAAAGAAACTGGAAAAACTCAGCCGGTGTTTTGCGGCAATTGAGTAATTTTTTTTTACCAGGGAGGGCAGAAATTTTTCTTCAAAAAGTTAATCGGTTGCTTTTGCTGATTATATCCTAGGTTATTCCAAAAGATTATAAGACTATGGCTGCTTTGGCAAAAGCTATCGAGAAGAATGTGCTGTTTGCCCATCTTGATGATAATGAAAGAAGGTAGGAATCAATGTTTGTAGTCTTAAAGAGAGTTTCTTAGGGCACAGACTTCAGAAGAGCTAAACGTGGCATAACGTACAGAGCTGCACAGCCTCTCTGCAGCAGTTGGTGTCACCATACAGAGGCTGTAGGAGAAGTATTGCGGGGTTTGGGGGTATGGATATATGAAGGCGTGCACACAGGCAGCTGTCCAGGCATTTGTCTGATTTTTGGTTTCCTTTTCTTCAGTGACATCTTCGATGCAATGTTCCCCGTCACTTACATCGCAGGAGAGACTGTCATACAGCAAGGCAAGTGCTGCTGTTTACGTTGATGCGTAAGTTGGGGATGGGGAGCAGCCTCTGCTCTGGTGCTCGTCATAGTTTTGAGGGGTTTTCTTCAAGAGAAATCACTGTCTGGGTGCAGTGTGGAGTGGAGCAGTGGTAGGAAGCTGCGCTTTCATCGCATATGTTACCTGAGGGGTAGATTGTAGTTTGGTGGCTCTGTGGAACAGGTTTTGTGTGTTGAGGGGTATGGTGTGCCGTTCCAGCAGTCCTGGAAATGCTGCTCATCTCCCACGTACCGGTAGATGTCCCCCCTCGCGGGACTGAGGGGAGCACAAAATCGGCAAGATACGACATTTCACCCTGCGAGCTGTGCAAAAACTTATCTCTGTCAACCTTATTAGATGCTAAACATCAAAGCAGGCAGAGCTGCCAGTTCTGTGACCCACAAATGCTTGCGTAGCTTTACTCTCTTTTTAGCGTGTATTGAATTTTTTTTTCTCCTTTAGGTGATGAAGGTGATAACTTCTATGTTGTTGATCAAGGAGAAATGGATGTAGGTATTCTTGGTAGTTTATTACTGACATGTTCATCTGCAGGAGAAGAATAGTCTGATATTTGTAGACCTGTTCTACAAGCCCCTCCTTTAGCAACTTTTCTCATAGTAAGTTCTTACTTGTAGAAGCTTATTTTGCTTTGGACCCTCTGTGCTCCTTAATGGCTCAGTCTGGCTGCAAAGACTATGAGTTGTCTTGAGTTTCATAAAGGGTGTTTCAGACAGCAACACAAAACTGAAGCTTTCAAGTGGAGTCTAGTGGAGGTGTGGGATAGGCTTTAAGAACAGTCAGGCTTTTGATTTTCCTGTCCAGCTAATCCACAGCTTTCTCTGACAGACTTTGCTGAGATTTTATTTCCTATCAGAGTCTCAGGAGTCTACACATGTAGTCTCTGTGCATGTAATGTAGAAGAGAGTCCCTTGCTGATGAAAGTAAAAATTGGGACTGGGGCTGGCAGTGAAGCATTAACAAAACCCTAAAGGAGTCAGCTCTGTACAGATGGGAGAAATTCCCTTTATGTAAAGAAAATAGAGGGTGGCAGGAGCTTCACATTGTCTCTGCCCAGCTCAGGAGGCGCCGGGGGCCTTGGCTGACCGCCGTGTGCTGCCTTTCAGGTTTATGTGAACAGCGAGTGGGCAACCAGCGTTGGCGAGGGCGGAAGCTTTGGAGAACTTGCTCTGATCTATGGAACTCCTCGTGCCGCAACTGTCAAAGCGAAGACGAATGTGAAGTTGTGGGGCATCGACAGAGATAGCTACAGGAGGATCCTCATGGCAAGTATTTTTCTATGGCTTATGCCATTGACTGGGTTAGCTGTGTGTGTAACCTGGAATTATGCTTCTGGTTTTATTATTCACTGAACTTATACTGATCATTTGACCTTCTGTCTGTGCCTGTCATTTGCTAGAGTTACTTACTCAAAATCTTGCGCTCTCTTGTAATCAGGAAGCTGATTGCTCGGCATAAGTTTGTCAGGTGTGGGGCCATGGGGAGTCTTGCATTAGTGAATAGAAACCCAGTGTGGTATTAACCTGGGCTAAAAACGTAGTAGCTACCTGTTAACTTGTCAGATACTTTTGTTCTGCTCTGCATTTAGCTTGCTGTGTGTCAGCAGTGTGTGTGTGAACAGGTGTAACTAACCTGAGCAACCAGTGTGAGTTTTGGAAAGGTTTTACAGTTAGAATGTTTTTAAGAAACATTAGAGCTGCAGTAAATGCGAAGTACTTTATGAAGGCTGCTCAGCTCTGAAATATTACGGAAACAATTAAATTTGAAAACACTTAATCTTGTGAGTTTGGGGTCTGTGAGCCAGGATGCAGTATGTCTGATTAAATTGGTTTTGATAATGACTTTTATTTGAAGCCTGATGTAGAATGTGAAGTAGAAAGAAAACTTACTCTGTGTGCTTTGTTTTGTTGTAGGGAAGTACTTTGAGAAAGAGAAAGATGTATGAGGAATTCCTTAGTAAAGTGTCTATATTAGGTAAGTGAGAAGATTTTTGTTCTGAAGTAGAATAAGGTGGCACATTGCAATAAAGCTGTTACCCAGCGTTATTATGGTTTTGTAATCCCTTAAAACTGACTTGAAGGCCTGTACTGCTTCTGTGCATCATTGCAAAATAATTCTGATTCAGGTCTTGATATCTGATCCACAAATGTAGCCAGAAATAAGTTGACTTCTGTGTAAAGACAGAGCAAAAAGTGTAATTTTTACCTTGAAAAGATCCTCTGTTAATGGACTATTAACTCTACAGAATCCCTGGACAAGTGGGAGCGTCTCACTGTGGCTGATGCATTGGAGCCAGTACAGTTTGAGGATGGGCAGAAGATTGTGGTCCAGGGAGAGCCAGGAGACGAATTCTTCATTATCTTGGAGGTGAGTAAGGTTAAAAACCAAAAAGCTCAGAACTTTACTACTTTTTTTTTTTTTTTTTTAGCATGATTTATTCTGCCCCTAAATAGATACTTGGGGAAAAATGAAATGTAGGAATGTACTTGTAGAAAATTCCCAAAGAGATATAATCTTGCTGGACACGCAGAAGCTAATATTTAGTTTTGCTATTTTTACAAATGGTAATTCCAGGAAAAAAGTAACGGATTTCTAGCTGAAACCAGTTTATCTTTTTCAGAGTAGTATAGACCCATTCTAGTTAGCTGGTAATGTCTTGCTAGTGGTATTGTCTGCTGTCTGGGTGATTTTTTTATGCTTTTTTTCCCCCCCACTAATCATACCGTAATATTGTTAGTGTTATGAGGAAAAACAGGGTGAAATCAGTGCTGTGGATACATAAATACCGAAGATGTCTTATGCTTAGAGGACCAGCTGCTTCTCTGGAGCAGTCTGGTGAACAAAACATCGTAACAGTTATTTCTGCAAAGCAGCTGAGTCTTTGTGGAATCCAATGTTTTAAGTGATGCTGGAAAATCCAACTGTGTAATTGCTTTGATTCATTAAAGGGCACAGCTGCGGTGTTACAGCGTCGATCAGAAAACGAAGAATTTGTTGAAGTGGGCAGGCTGGGACCCTCTGATTATTTTGGTGAGTTACACAGTGACAACTGTGGCTGCCTAAACCACTGTCAGTGTTTTAGCTGTGCTGTGCTGACGAGTGCTGCAGGTGCTAGTGGTGGGATGGATTCACTTAATTACTTTGTTGGCTCTCTCGTGTGATTTCAGTGAACGTCAGGTGAGTATCAGAGTCGCGTGGCAGTCAGGTGTGCTTGCACGTCAAAGAAATGTGATTGTTCAAGAGTTTAATTGTTCAAGACTTTATTTTGGGAGGGGCCTGGTGCTGATTTGGTCTGACCTCTGTGCTCTGAGCGGAGCTGACTTGGAACTTGCATCATGTTGCTCAGGGCTGTGTCCAGCTGAGTCTCCAGGGATGGAGACGGCACAACCTCTCAGGGCAGTTTTTTCCCCTGTTTAACCAGCCTTGTTGTGTTTTTTTTTTTTGTTTCTTTATGCCTGACAAGAATTTCCTGCTCTGCAACTTGTTGCTTTCTCTCTGCCTTTCGTTTGTATGAACAAACACTGTTGCAAGGCCTGAACTCAGGAGTGCACCAGTAGTACTGGATCCAAATGAAGCTCTGCTTAGCTCAATATCTAGAAAATCTAGATTTTTTTGTTCTGTGTGTGATGTTTCAGTCTTTTCTAATTTTCCCTTGATATGGACTCACGAATTTCCCACTCTTAAAGGAAACATTCTCTCTGCCATTGTGTTTGGGTGCTACAGGCCTGTCCCCTGGGGGTTTAACTCTCCCTTAGAAGCTACTTACTCATTTGCAAGGCTGTGCTTTGGCAGCTACTGAATTTGAGAGTTTTAATTGGACACGGAGGGAAAGTTCTCATTTCTTTTCAGCGTGCCTTCTGATAATGCAGGTAAATTTATTCTCTAAGGAGCACCAAGTTCTTTTCTCAGTCCCGAACATGGAGGTAACCTGCCTGACTGCTTAAAAACCAACCAACCCAAAAGCTGATGCTGTGGTTTCTTCACCCGTGTGAGGGGATGTTGGGGTGCCTGTTGTCACCAGGGGAAGCGGGGGCTTGTTGAAAACTTCACTTCCAGATATGTTGCTTAGCAGTTATAACAAATACTGGAAACAAAGCTTTTTGGCATCTTATGAAGTGGGAATCCAGTGGGACTTCAGGATACTCATCTTCCACAGCCCCATGGCAAAGTCACAATCTTAGTTCTGGCTGGCTGTGGGTCTGCCTTGTGCATTAACGTTTTTTACTTTGGTACTATGGTCTTGTCCTGAATTTTCTAGAAATACTGGAATCGAACAGTAGCATACTTTGCACGTTAGAAAAATAACTACTTGTTGACTGGAAAAAAGGTGTGGTTAGTTGAAACACGATCTTTTCTCAAATAGAACCAGCGTTGGAAATACCTTAAGCCTTCTTCAGAGAGGCTTTTAATAAAAAAATCATCAAGTAGTTTTATTTAAACTGCCTGTGCAGTTGCTTCTAATGTAACTACATAGATACTTGTTCTGATTGGTATTAAAACCTGAATTGCCTGCTGTTCAATTCCTGCAGCAGTTTGAAACGCAGCAGAGTAATTTCTTTGGCTCTTTTGCACGTTGTCTTTTAACACTGTTTGCACTTTCCTGTTGCCCTAGGTGAGATAGCTCTGCTGATGAACCGTCCCCGGGCTGCCACCGTTGTTGCTCGTGGCCTCTTGAAATGCGTAAAGCTCGATCGACCCCGTTTTGAACGTGTCCTGGGTCCGTGCTCGGATATTCTCAAGCGGAACATCCAGCAGTACAACAGTTTTGTATCGCTGTCTGTCTGAAACCTTCCTCTCTATCCAAAACACGCTTCACGAATGCAGACTGCTTTATTACCCTTGTGCAGAGCCACATCGCCACCGGCATTTGCAGCTTCCTGTCTGTTTAAACAAAAAAAAAAAAAGAAAAAAATTTGCTTCTCATGGCACTGTTTTTTAATTTAGAGCATATTAGTTCTGTGCTCTCTGTCCCATTAAATTAATAGAAAACGTTCTACGGAGACATTTGCTCTTATGGCTTCTCTCTGTGCGACAACGTCCGACTCGGGCGAGTGCAGCCTTGCTTCAGCGAGGGAGAGATCTGACCCTGTGCTGTTGCCATAGAGTGAGGAGGTGACAGTAGAGGTGGGGAAAAAGTTCTTTTTGAAGGTGTTTCTCAAATTGTTGGACAGATTTAAGGCCGTGGTCATAATCTGCTGTATTTCTTTTCAAATGAGAACTGCCCTTGTAGTTGAGCTTCTTGGGGCTTGGGGTTTTCTCTTTTTTTTTTATTTTTATTTTCTGGGTACTGTAATCCTGGGTTCAATCATGAGGCATCGGCTGCTAAGAAAGCCACAGCTGGAATTTAACAGTATAATTGTTCCCGTGTCTGCTGGTTTAAGATTGCTTAGTTATGTTTTTGTCAAGTGTAAAAGCTTTCAAGGTTAATAGTTCCGGTGAACTACTGCGGTTGTTACTTAATTTGCCGACTTGCCGCAACGGAGTTTTCTTTTCTTGTTCTTTCTTCTCTTGTTATTTCTTCAGTGATAGAACAGTTCCTGTTCAAAGTGGCAAAGAACCAAACAGTTTCATTAAATGCCTGACTTTGGTCTCTAGTACATAGATTGGTGTAAGAATGGTGCAGCTGTCCAGCTGTTAGTAACGTTTGAGTACGTAGATTGGTGTAGAAATTGAAAGCAAACATTTTCTTTTCCCTCTGACTCTTGCTTTGTATTCCTCAGCTGACTTTTTAAAAAATTGATCGTCAGTTCAGGTGGCCCTTTTGTTACCAGGGAAAACAAATGTTGAGTGTTTATGGCCAGCATCAGTTGCAGGTGGCAGGACTGCTGGTCTCTAGAGATGCCATTATTCTTGGTAGAGAATGTGAGGCAGAAAAAGTGAATGTTTTAACTTTCCTGCAACACTCAGTTATTTTAAGTTTTTAAATCTGTCAGTTTGTAATTTTTAAAATGGTTAATTATAAATCTAGTTTAAAGGTGCATTCTCTTTCCTTGCTTCCGGAATTCACACAACACATTTCATCCTCACTCTTTTTTCCAAGCTCGATATGTTGCGGAGTCTTAAATGTGTTTCAGTATTTACCAGCTTTGTGTTCCATTATTCTGTGCGCACCAATACTTCCCAAAAGTTTTTACTGAATTCCACGGTTCGATAATGGTAGGCAATTTTTAAGGTTTCCTTTCAACTGTAGTTTCTATAAAGTAGCGTAGGTTTGTATTTGGGAGTGACAGCAAGCGGTTTTGCATTCGTTGTGCAACTACTTCTAACAATGGAGCCCTCCTTCTATTTCCTTGCCGAGGTGAGGTGGATGCAGATTGACCGGGCGTTTTCTCACGCACGTAGATCATCAGAAAGAGTCTGCTAATTGATGCAAAGGAATACTGAGGGTATCAAGCCTTTAACAAAAGGTTTCAGGGTATTTCTGAACCTGAAATCCCAGGAATGGGATTTAAATGCTTGTGGTTTGAGTTCTCTATTCAAAAGCTGTTGAGTAGGGGATTTCTGCCAGAGTCCTTAAGGAGTAAGCAAACGCTACCTTTTCGGTTCTCTCTCTCTCTCTCTTTTTTTCTCTTTTGTAAAACTGTTTTCTTAAGTTTTGACTCTATCCAGATTTTTTTCTTCGTATGTGTTCTTTGTGTTATTTTAAAGCACCAAAAACTGTATAGTTAGAGCTCCACAAAAAAAAAATGCACATTTTTTTTATATAAGGCTTTCTAATCAAGTTTCACTACTGCATCTTTTTAGCTTGCTGTTTACTCCCTTTTGTAGTTTTACCTACAAGATTTTAAGATAAATCAGCTAAGTCTGAGTTAAATATTATTCACAGTTATAGCTTTACCTTTGTGTGCAATTTAAATATGTTTGAAACCACAATTGGCATAGTTTTGCCTTAGCTAACATTCGGGGCTTTAGAAGTAATTTTTTGCTAGTCCACCTTTAGCAAATTGATGAAGTCTATTGCCCTAGGAAGCTATAGTCAACCAGAGGACCATTTTTGTATTGTTACCTGACGATATAAGTCTGATTTACTGTATGTGCTAATATATTATATTATATTCCTTTTGTTATAGATTGTCCTAATGGCAGGTAAAGCAATAAAATGATTTAAATTCTTAAATGCAATCAGTCTCTTATTTATTTATTTTCCCATCCCTATCCTGTGTTTTCTGTTGGCCTTCAGACGAGTGTGTTATGAATGAGGTGGTAGAAAACAAGGAGCTTAATGGATTAGCTTGAGCTTGAGCTCAAGTCCGAGCTTAGAGCAGGAACCAAACCTTCCCTCTGGAGCTTGGCCTCCACGAACCAACCTGGAACTTCTCTGGAGTTCTGACGCTGGGTATGTGCGGAAGCAGGAAGGTAACCTGGCTCTATCTTTTAGCAACTTGTGCTGCTTCGGGCTCTTGTTGAGGTTGGTGATTCCCGGCCCGGCCGCTGTTACTGGAGCTTGGAAGCTTCTGTAAGTCGTCTGCTCCCTTAATGAAAGTTCTGCGCTTGTGGTGATTAATCGTGAATGGCTTTTGGTGGTCAGACAGCAAAAAGCAGAAGAGAGGCATTTTCACATTGCGTTGAAGTATGAAAACAATTTTGAAGCGTGACCTGAAGCGGCTCAGACTCCAAGAAAGCTGGTGCATGCTTTAAAGCTGCCGTGTCAGGGAGAAAAGGTAAGGAAAGCAACCTTGCAACCCATGGTCGTGCACCAACCATTTAATATCTGTGAGTTTGTTTTCTTCATCTGGCCCTTCCTTTCCCCCATCCCCTTGAGCAAAAAAAGGATGAAAATAGAATTCTTATTACCAAACCCAAAACTTTAAAACTTCCGCTTCCAACCTTCTAACTTGACTTTTAAACTTATCTTCTTTTGCCATGTTCTATGTTCTTCCTGTTGAAGCAGCCAACAGTAACCATTCCATGACAGCAGTCAAATTAATTTTGGTCTTGGCACGGGTGATAATTGCACAAAAAGTCACCGGTAGAGGGAGATACAACTTTGGGAATACAGCGCCCTGGACCGAAATAACCGCCTCACCCCTGCATGCCAAGAGTGAGTTAAATCCTTTTATTTCCATTTATTCTGTCCACGGGAGTAAAAAGGGCCGTAAGCCCACCAATGTTGAGAATTCTGCTTATTTGATTGAGACTAAACTCTTGCTTTTGTGAATGCTGGAAATGGAGGGATGTGGCTGAATCATAAGTTGGGATTGATTAAAGGAGCATGGGGGGGGTGTTGGATGTTCTGGGTGTTTCGGTTTTTGGTTGGTTGGGTTTGCAGGGGGTGTTTTGCTGACGTTTGTGCCTTCTGAATATTGGAGGAAAATCCCTGCTAAGCAGAAACACTCCAGACTTCCTCAAACAGACAAATTAATAGAACGGGCACCTGTAAGGGACATACTCAAATTATCATTAGTCTCTCCTGTAGTTTTACAGTGTGGAGACAGGGGGTCAACTGCAGAATTACTGTGGAGTTGAATTAAATGTCAGCACAGACACCTTTGAAAAGCTGTGGCCAAGCAAGCTTTGTTCCTGCCCTGCGTGGTCTGTGTCACCAAGTTCCCTTTAGGTTGGAAGAATTCCAGCCCGTGACAAAACGAGCCCGTGGCAGGAGCAGCAGCTTGTTGAGAACCTCTTAAGAGCTGCTGCTGTAAAACACTGGTGCTGTGGTTTTAGGACTCTCCCCTAAAAGAGGTCTGCAGTCTGTAGATATGGGTTTTCTTTGGTTAAACGTAAAGCTCCTAGTAGGTCAGTTGTGTATTTTTTTGGTTTGATTTTTCCCTTAAGGAGGATAAATTATCAACAAAGTTCTCACCTACTTTCCCTCAGCTGCCAAGAGGCTCAGCACAGTCGTTCTTGAACAGCTAAAGGAAAAAAACTATTAAGAGTTCCAGTAATCAAGTTATTCTTCAGCCTTGCTGTTGGGAGGTACGGGGAAAACTGCAAATTCAGAGATCTGTGATAACTCCCTCCCCACGCTTTTTTGATCTCCAATTGCTATTGCATCTCCTGAAAATGCAGAGATGGAGGAGCCAGGCTGCCATTTCTGCTTTCCAGGGAATTCTGACAGATTAAGTGATTTTAAAGCTATGAGAAGATGCCCAGAGATAGATTCCCCCCCTGCTCTGGCAAAATGTTTTCACCAGAAGTGGGTGGCTTGTTGAATTGTAAATACTGTTGTATGCTTCTGAGTGGTTTGGGGTTGTTTTTTTTCTTTTTGGTTGTGTTTTTTTTGTTGTTGTTTTTTTCTTTTCCATGGGGTCAAAGGCAACATGCCTTTCTCCTGTAACCCAGACTGGCTCTTCCACCTGTGAGGCAGGTAAAAGTAGAACTGGTTTTACTGCCCCGTGAAGCTTTTGAGCGATACGCACAGGTCCAAGTGGTGTGAGTTGAGCACTGCTGAAGAGACAGGAGGAAAGGGACAGGCCTGACGGCTGTGCAGGTGCTCTTCAGCCTGACTGTGCTGAATCAACCTGTTACCTTGTCTCAGTGGCAGGCACTGCCCTTGAGAAAAGAGCAATCTTAGATCACAAGTTCGTTGTCTTGATTACAGAACAGACTTGAGTTGTTAATAAGAGGGAAGACTAATGAGGAAAATGCTCTTGGCATCACTTTATTCAAGCCTCATCCTTGGGTCTAGTTTGTGTCCTTCACTAGCCAGACTGAGATCCTGGGCAGGATCCCGTGGCCATGGGTTCCCTCACCCTCCCAAGGGCATGACCAAGCAAGCACAGAGCAGGAGATCACCGCTTGTCCCCCAGAGAGCTGCTGTTCAAGAGTGTCAGGATCTGCTGCAAGCACACCCCAACTTACCAACACACGGTTCAAGTGCTGAAACGTTGCTTGAGCACCCAGCGATGAAGCCCAGTGTGATTCTTGAAGATCTTCTAAAGAGTTTCCCCCTTGAGTCTCCGCAAGTGTTTGTAGATGGAAACCACCAGCGATTAAAACTTGCTGCTTGCCTTGCAGGGCTTTTCCCTACCTCTGAGCACGAGTTAAGGACTGTTTAAGTCGTCAGCTTCGCTCTGTCAGACGCAGGAGCCTCAGGCTGCGCGGTATCGTTGGCCACCACCTTGGCTTCTCCATACGTGTCTATGCATTTCCCCACAGCTTTCAGGATAAGCTGCAACCGTCTGTCCAAAGCCAAGAGATGGGGTTCGGTGAGGACCGGTGCCAGGCGGTCCTGCAGGAGGGATTCCCTCATCACGTCGCTGAGCCGGTACTCGGGCTCGGCCAGGAGCTGGAGTCGTAATAATGTTGTCCTCTTTATTCTGCAAAAAAACAGAATTGGACACCTTAATGGAGACTTCTTGTGGCATCCTAGCAAGAACCAGCTGTCTGAATCACTTGGCAGTAGGCAAGGAGGGAGGGCAGAGATGGGTGAAGGTACTTGACAAAGAGCTTTGGGAAAAAAGCTTTCCCTTTCTGGAAGAAGTGAATTTATTTTTTTTTTTTTTTTTCAGAAACCTCTGCTTCTTCCTTTGTTTTTCCAGACTGAAGAGTGTTTGTGCTGCAGATTTCTGTTGTCAGAGAGAAAAACATGATAGAAATTCTCAGTAATAAGTGTTTTTCCTCTGAGTCAGAGATGACCCAGTTCCCCAGATTACTGCAGGGTGGTGGCATGTTCCCAAGGATGACATTTATGGGGTGGGGGCAGAAAGGGAGACAGAAAGAAGAGGCATGAATTAGAGAAAAAAAATCTTTTGTCCAAACTCTGACTAAAAAAAGGGAATATTTCCTAGAACTGATTTAACTGTGACTTTTCACTTTAAGAGAGACTGAGATTTAAGTATTATTTCCCTTTGACAGAAAGTGGGATGAAAAGCTATAATCTTAGAACACTTCTGGGAACAAAACTAAGTATTCTGAAATCATTTGTTTAATCTTCAGTCAAAGTTTTTGAAGAAATCATATCTAATGCTTACATTAATCAGTGCTTTTAATTATGGCCCTTTAAATTTTGGAAAAAAAGTAGTCCATGTTTGTGGAGCCACTCCTATTTAGCTGATCAGGCCTTGCCTCGCAGGAGGGAGGGAGAAAGGTGCCATAACTGGGGCAGGTAATTGAAAAAGTGTCTGTTGTCCTGGCTGCCCACTGCCAGGCTTACATTAATAATCCTAAAAAAAAAATTGGCCAAGTTCTAAGCCAGACAACGAGGCTTTAAATCGCTGCCGGAGCGTGGCTGTGAGGTTCTGCCAGAGAAAGCCTTGCACAGAGCAGATGCAAACTGCAGCCCGAGTGATCTCCTTCGAGGCACGGGATGGCCGAGGAGCTGCTGTGGGTAAACACCAGCTGTGTTTGCTCTGGTCCGAGCGGCCATGGGCCTTGGAGGTGGAGAACAGGATGGTCTGACCCCGCGGGGAATGGAACAGTTCTGTCAGAAACAGGCAGAAGGCGGGAAGGAGCGCGAGATGGAAATCCTGCTGCCGGCCCTGCTCCTCTCCCACAGGGCAGATACAACCCTGCTGCTGCACTGAATTGTTGAAGGTTTGCCCCGGAGCCTTCTAGGGACTTCAGCAGCTGATACATGGGGACTGTTTTCAGGCCTGTCTGTGCCTTGTTGAGTGTTCTGACCCTTTTGGGAAAAGGCCCATCTCTTCCTGCACCGGCTGGATTCGTGGCTTTACTGTGCGTGGAGCACCGCTGGGAGAGGAGAGCGGCAGACTCCAACGTGTGGGACAGGAACTGGTGTGGGAGCTGTGAAAGGCACCTAAAAATACCAGACTTAAATCTGCTGGAAGCCAAACATAGCAAATAACTCAGCAACTCAGCTGGGAACAAGATGAACATGTTTAACGGGGAAGCGAGCAGCCTGTTGTTCAGCATCCCTGTGGTTTGAGTGGTCCTTCTTGTCTGGAGGACTTGGTTCCTCCTTAGGTGTCCACGGCCCGACCTCGTACAGGAACCAGGAGGTGACTCAGTGGGATGTTGGTCAGGGCAGGCTGAAATCTGTGGCTTCTGTGCTTACTCACATAAACCTTTCTACTTCCTTTCCAAGTGTTTTTGGATGCTCCCCCGCTCCAAATGGATTGGCTGTTGTGGGAAGGGAGGTTTTGTGGTGTCCCTTGGACAGCACAAGTTAATTTTATGCTGTTCTCAGCCCTGCTTGGCTTATTACAAGGTGGGACTTGCAGGTCTTCTTACCACTGCCTTTTACAAGGAGAATAAATTAAGAGGAGCTTCTGGGAGGAGGATCTGGAAGAACAGGAAGGATCCCACCAGTGGATGTTATTGTATAGTGGTCAAATTAAGAGGCAGAGTTAATTTAAACTGCACAGAATAGGAGTTCAAGGGAAGGATTCACTGTGAGCCTGCAATTATAAATGAAAAGACTTACTGGGTGCAAATAAGAGTTCTTAAAATTAGAGCCAGTAATACAAGCATATGGGGAGAGAGTGCAGTTAACACCTCAAGGCTGAGATGGAGCAGGTACAGGGAGGAAATAGGTTAGGCATCTCCCAAAGAGAAACCACAGGGGGAAGAGCAGCTTTTTCTGTCTCTTCAGTTCAACTTTCAGCTGATGATTTAAGTGAATTAATAAAGGGGGAGGATAGCATTTAAATAGTGACATTTATGAGCTTCTCCTTAATGCCACAGGAAGAAGAAACGTGATTCGCTGTGTCGCAGTTCTAGCAGGCTTTTGGACAGAGATTTCTGAGCTCCTCATCAAACAAACGGGGCTGGTAGCACCTCATGTCGATGGGCTGGGACAATGCTAGGAGATGCTTCTGGAAGGGTTTAATCCAATGGAAAGCTCTTACATTTGCAAGGCTTTTTATCTTCACTGGACATTCAAGCAGATCCTTGCACTTTGCTGAGCCTTGTGCTGAGCGATAACTGGGATTGGTCTGGGAGCTGGTGGTGTGGTGGGGAGGAGGGAAGAGCTTGGAGAACCCTCACCCAAGGAGGACAGCACAGCTGGAGGAGGGTGGTTTGAAACAGGGTGATGTGAAGTGTTACTGCAATAGAAGTTTTGATCTGTTCCTCATGGTCCGTGGGGATGCGGGAAGCCCATCTACGGTTATCATTTAGGGTATTCTGATAGAAAAGGACCATCCAAATGGAAAGTGTCCAGAAAGGACAGTCATATGACATCGTAGCAGGCTGCAGCACAACAGAGCTTAAGACTCTAACCGATGTAGGAGCTTAATCCCTCTTTCAGCAACAACTTGTGATCCCCATGCTCTGGTGTCTGACCTGTCCCCTTGGCTGGGATTAGCGGGGGCTCTTCCCTGCGCTGCTGGATGGAGCCCGGTGACTTCCAGCAGCAAGTGCTGCTCATCTGGGAACACCAACGAGTCTGGGAAGGAAGATGAAGCTGGCACTTACATGCAACACTGGGAGAGCGGGGCCAGGATGGAAGTTTCGTCATGGGAATGCCGCCCGAACCTGGGGGGTTAAAGTAGAGAGTGCAGAGCTTTGAGTACCTGCCCACCACCTTCCCCTCCCCTCCAATGTCCTCCCACTGCCTCACAATTTCCTCCCGCTGTCTCACCCTCTGGCATTGTCCAGGTGTAAGAGGAAGCCGTCATCCCCAAACTTGGTGAACATCTCGTAGTGGTGACGGTCCATGTTCCCTGGTAGAAGGCAGACAGAGGATCAGAGTTTCCCTTGCGTGCGACCAAGTCATTTTCTATGTTTTCTTTCATATCTGCGTGCAATACTTGTCGTCTTGCTGGAAGTGTCTTAAGATGCTCAAAGCTGCTGCTTTCGTCTTGCTAGGGAGTGGGCTGGGGTGGGCCTGGGGGATCCCCTTGCCTGCACATCAGGAGGGGTTGTGAGGGTGGGCAGTCTCCCAAAACCATCTCTGGAGCGGAAGGGGTGGCTTTCAGAAATGCCATGGCATGGGAGGGCAGGCAGACTGCTGCTGAAGGCCCACGTGGAAGGAAGGAACGTTACATTCATCTTACCTATTAGGAAGTCAAATATGGCCATGTCAACGATGTTAAGCAGCCGGTTGCCATTGCTGTAGGGGTAGATCTCCCTCACTGTGTCGCAGTAGAGCGGATTCACTTCCCACCTGCAGGAGTTG
The DNA here is from genome assembly GCF_000703405.1 of Apaloderma vittatum. NCBI lineage: Eukaryota > Metazoa > Chordata > Aves > Trogoniformes > Trogonidae > Apaloderma > Apaloderma vittatum. Next base: position 20,986 of record NW_009720280.1, read on the forward strand.
GAGGAGAAAGGGGACGCACACTCAGTGGTTGCTGCTGCCGTGACCCAACAGAGCCCCAAAGCTGGTCTCCCGTGTGGCAGCTGAGAAGGACTTAAGTCTCCCTCCCGGTGCATGCAGGAGATTGGAAATTGAGTCCAGCCAACGCACAGGCATTAAGTTATGAGACTGATTCTGGGCCATCTCTGAACCTTGGCCCTCCTCTGCCTGGACATACAGTTGCTGCGCGTGTGTCTGTACCCTGCTCATTCTCCTTCCCGCGTGCTCCCTGCGATGCAGATCTGGGAAGCGGCATCATTTACCCACTTACTCCTCTTTTCCATCAAACGAGTAGGACCGGATCCATGGGTTTGGGATGGAGAGCCGTGGTGCCAGGTTGAGGGACGGCAGGAAAGCAGAGAGGGACCCTTCCAGGAGGTGAGGGTTCCCGCACACCGCGTACTCAGTCTTGCACATGTACGGGCACTTGGCAAAGAAGCAAACGTTGCTGGCTGAGAGAAGAGAGAGGAGTATGGGGAAAGGAGCTACGACCTATGGGACGCTGCAAGGTAGCCTGGACTGAGCTCTTGCCCGCTGCGTGACAGTGGCTGCTTGTATTGTTCATACATCACCACATCCTGGGTGCCAAACTGCCAAATAGGGGACAACACCTGGATTTTTGTTGACGGACAGACCTGGCCCTGCCTGTGCTGGGTTGGGGAAAACTGGGCAGACAAGTAGGCCTGGCAGATGATTCCAGCCAGGGCTAAGGGACACCTCTATCGTAACCACATCTTTGTGCATGTTTCACCCAAGAATTTAATTTCCACTCAACCGCACAAGTCGTGCCGGCCCCTTTTTCAAGCAGATTGTGCTTTTCCACCCACACGGACCAACACGTCTAATCCCCGCTCGCAGCAGCCGCGTGCTCGTGTACCTGGTGAGATGAAGAAGACGCTCTGCAGGATCTCGTTCTTGGTGACCTCCAGGATCTCCTTGGTGACGTTGATTAACCTCCCAACTGTGGGTGGCACCCTCCGGAAATCCAGGATCCTGCACAAAAGGGACAGCGGCTCAGAGCCCACAGCGCTGAGGGATGTTGCTGCGCAGGACGGCAACGTGGGATGACAGATGCTGCCCTCGTCCCTTCCGTTGGTAAACCAGGGGCTTTCTGATGACTGCACCCACGTGGATTTTTTTATTCTTGCAGCTTCTTTCTAATAAATAGCCAGGATGATTTTAAACTCTGGACCAAAACGTGACCTGAGTTCAGACTTTGCTATTTTAATAGCCTGAGAGTCTGGATGTTCTCCAGGATCCATGTCTTTTCCCTAACTGGTTTCTCCCATCCCCTCACAAGCAATCTGGGTCCCTTGGGAGCCAGAACACTCCTTTGGGCTGTTGGATTTGACACAGAGTAAAGATGTGTGGAACCTGGTACAACACGACTGAGACAGCGGGAGGCATGAAGGCATCACCCCGCTCAGAGGCACTCATGCCCAGCTGATTAATCTCAAATATTTTTTAAAAAAAAATCAGCGCTTGCGGCTGAATGGCGTTCCTGTCAGTGAGTGCAAAGCTGCTGTTGATTGCTGAGTCAGTAACATGGGGTGAAACAGCTCCTGCTGTGCTTTGCTCCTTGGGTAATGCCCTCTGCTTCTGAGAATCAGGCACAAAACAGGATTTAGCCTGTTACTTATTGAGCAATGTTTAAAGAAGAAAAGAAAAAAAGAAAATATTATTTGCTTTCATCTAGCACTTTTCAGTGCTGAAAACCACAAAGCACTTCAGAAGAGCAATCCAGCCTTGTTTTTCTGGCGGTGGAGCTGGGATGCAGAGAGGCAAGCTGATGGCAGCTCAGTTGAGTAGAGTCACTGCGGTGATGTAGGGGCAGAGCTGGAGAAGGAATTCAGCTCTTTTCACTCCCTCGCTCAGAGCTGAAGCTACAAGACTTCATTTAGTCCTGCGTATCACCATCATCATCAGGGATCACTTTCCCCTGATGTTCAATACTCATCCCATCAAGGGGAAGAAGGCTGCCGCCCTCCTCTTCTAATAAAGGTATTTTTTATTTTATTCAATACAAAGCTGTCTAGGAAGAGGTGCCACGTTAATTGCTCATTAGCTGAGGGCTTGAAAGTGCATTGCTGCTGTTTATCTCGGTGCAACACACGCCTTGATTGCTGATTGTGTCTGTGACTCCCTCACCAGGAGGGATCCAGGCTGTGCCCAGAGCTCATCTGTGCACTTCGATGCATGGTCAGGACCTTGAGTGTGTGGCTGTGTGATGGCTGAGCAAATACCTGACCTGCTCATGACCTGGGCTTCATCTGCCAGGCTCTTCTCATGCAGTGGCCAAGACAAAAGCTGACTCTTGGGCTTCAGACAAGTGCCAGAGCCACCCTGTCCCCAAATAACGCATCGGTTCCCCAAGGGCTGCTTCAAGGCAATTGCTGATCTACGTCTCTGCAGGGCTCAGCACAGCTTTTCTCGTGCCAAAGCTCTCCGTGGGCAGAGGAGGTGCTGGCAGTGGGAGGAGGCAGGCGCCGGGGCAGGTCCCTACCTGTCCAGGTGGAAGGCGGCGATCTCCGCGTTGTGCCGCTGGAAGTCAACAAAGTAGAAAAAGTCCTCAGGGGTCTCTTCGTCCCGTTTCTGCCTGGAAGAGAGAGCAAGAGAGGGGTTAACCTAATCAAGCACAGCAGTGCAGGTGGGCAGCCTGGGCACAAAGCAGTGGCACAAGGACAGTGCACCCAGGGACAGCTGTTTGGTGGCAGGGCCACTGGGCAGAGCTGGTGCCCAGGCCAGGACCCAAAGTCTCTGGTGCTGAGCCCAAGCCCTTACCAAGGAGCAGCGTTTGGGAGGGAAGCAGAAGGGCTCCCTGTGGGCTTTAAAGCCACTTGTGCCAGAGTTTAGACCCGCTTGCTTAGGACTGCGTTTCAGGTGGGGGTGCAGCATCGGGAGGGGATGCTAGAGGCCGTGCCGTTCTTCCCGCATCCCTGTGGGAGGCAGAGAAGAGCTCAGGTGTGATGCTTTCATCTCCTTGCGATGGCATCACCAGCTTATTTCATTTCCTGGCTGTCACACAGTGCCCCAATATGTGCAGCTTGTGAAGTGGCGTGTCCAGCCTCCCACGCAGCTGTACATCACAGGACAGCCCTTCTGGCACAGCTGGGTGCGTGGATGCTTTCCTTCCCTGTCAGACACCGGGCAGAGGTGGATGGAAACCAACAGGAGAGGAGCTGGCTGCTTTCTGGGTGAGCAAACCACGGCAGCGTGTGCGCTACCGCCTGCCCTGCCTGTGCACGGGAAGTAAAGCGACTGGGAATAAATGCAGAGAGTCCCGAGGGGCTACACGTAAGTACAGAAGCAATTTAAAACTGCTGTTTGAGGTGACTGGGACTGATGGCTCTTTCTTGGAAATACTCTGGGGAATACAAGGAGAAACAAGGTAAAACACAAAACCAGCTGGCGAAGAGGAAGAATTGGGCAGTCCCTAACAGCAGAGCTCTCGGGAGAACAATTGTCCCAAAGTCCTTTGCCACCTGATGCCTGCAAACTGGGAAATTTCCGATGTCAGTAAGTGGTGTGGAAACATTGGTGTTTACCTGTGCGTGTCTCTGGGATGGTGCAAGCAGCCAATAATCATTAAACTTTTTTCAGCCGTCAGGTGGCTGAGTGCCATGAGGAAAGGTGTGGCTGCGATGTGGCTGCCCAGGATGCTTGCGCCCCTCGCTGCGGGGGGCTTCGAGAGGGGCTCTGCTGGTATATCTTACCTCATGGGCTTGAACATGGCTTTCCCAAAATCCTGGAACCTGAGGACCAGCTTCAGGTGCACGCCACTGGGCTTCACGACTTGGAAGGAGGAAAGGGGACGTTAGCGGCTTGGGAAGCCTCCCCAGCGCACGGTGAAACACCGGTTGCCAGCTCCATCGCGATTCGGCTTTTCACCCCAGTGAGTGCATCCCACAGCTCCTTCCAGCCCCTCTCCTTCTCCCCTCTGCTTCCGCGGTTGTTTTTCCTCCCTCTCCCCTGTCCATAGATTTCCCTCCAGCACTTCTGACAGCCATCCTTTACATCCTCTAGGGCACTTTTTCCTCTGCCCAGTAGAAACTGGTGGCAGACTGGTGTCCTGGCACCCACATCCCAGCCTCTGCTGGGGTTTAATTGGTGGGAGAAGGGCCTGGCATCGCCTGGCTTTATGTTCCCCTTGCTGAGGTCAGGAAGGAGGAGTTGGGGACTGGGGTCAGCCGACGCGGCGGCGTGTGGGGGGAAAGCGGGGCCCCGAAGCGCCGCACTCACTCTGGCTGCAGTCGCAGGCTCCCAGCAGCGCTTTCTCATCCTGGCTGTAGTCTGCAAGGGCAGGAGGAGCAGTGAGACCCCACTGGGCTCAATATCTTGCTGCTGACCCCCCTCCCAGCACAGGGCACGCAGAAGGGGACGCTGCCTGCCCATCCCTGCAGCCCCCGTGCCCAGAGGGAAGGGCGCAGTCCCCTCAGTTGGGGGCTGAGGAAGCTGGCACCAAAAACCACCACGTTAAGGGTCACAGCTTGCTCTTTGTTGCCATTTCATGGCAAAGGCAGGGTGACTGCACAGCACAAAACCTGCCGGGAAGCTGGCACAGGGCTCTAGGTTTCCTCTGGCAAGCAACAGCCCCTGCCTGGTTGGCAAAAGTGACCGGGATGGGGGCTGGAGCAGCTCCCAACAGCCCCATCTATGCAGCAGGAAGGTGCTTACCGGCACTGATCATGGTCAAGTCCTGCATGTCCTGGAGGAGCTTGTTGACGGTGGGGCTGGAGCGCGGGTAGAGCCCATCACGGCTGATGCCCAGGTGGAACTGGAGCCAGCTTGCCTCTGGCCGCAGCGGCAGTGGCGCTGACGGGGAGGTCAGGTTGAGCTCCTCCCTGTAAAGCTTGTGTCTCCTGGAAGAGAGCGGTTACAGGGTAGTGAGGATGAGCCCCGGGATGGAATCCCTTACTGCTCCAAGCCCAGGCGCTGTCAGGGAGGGGGGAGGGTTGCTGGGGAGCAGAGCCGGGCCGCTGGGGGTAGATAAGGACTCTGGGTGCTGCCGAAGGGGAAACCGAGGCAGGGAGCGATGACTGAGATCGTCAAAGATCTTGCAAATTGTGCCTTCTTCCCTCTGCAAAGCCCTGGGAAAGCAGCCTCACGTGAGAACACAAGGGACTCTTGTCTTCTCCCCACCCAGCGAGCGGGTGCTGACCCTGCCCCAAGGCACTTATCGGCCAAGGAGTTGGTGCTGGCAGCTGCCTCATGAGTGTTGCTGAGATTTTTTTGCTTCTAACCAGCAGGAAAGTGCTGGGTTTCAGGGTTGTTTTGTTTTTTCCCATCATCCTTCTCCATCCAAGCAGCCAAACAGTGTGGTCAGTCCAGTCTAGCCATGAGCAAGGGATGAACCTTCCTGGCAGCGAGGGACACATTTCAGTGCTGTCTTGGGAGAAATCTAGGAAACAGAGAGACGTGGCATAGCTGGAGGTCAGAGCAGCCCGTTGCCTTTCAACATTTGTTTGCCTTTCAGCTGGATTGGGTCAGCTACAGGGCAAAGTCCACGTGTGCATGGTCAGGAAGAAAGGTGTCAGAGCATTTCTCTCTCTGTCCAGCGTTTTGCTCAGGCCATCCACAAAAGGAGGCAGAAGCTCCCCCAGGTTGGCAGGAGGCTCACAGGCAGGTTGGGCTGTCAGGCTGTGTTCCAGGACGTGGCCCCGGGATGCTGTCAGCTCTGGCAGACGTGCCTTGACCTTCCAGCGTGCTGCCGTGCACCAGGGCTCACACGGGCAAGTCACAACCCGAACCAAACCAGGGACAGTAAAGACCCCAGTGTAATTTTGAAGAATGACTCAGGATTTTTCCCTAGGGAAGCTGCCCAAATATTTTGCCATATTTGCTCTCCTGCCTCCTATACACACACAGGCTCTTCCCCCCAGGGTGGCAGTGAGCAATAGATTACTGATGGGGAAAAAAATGCAGCAATTATGCAAGGGAAGGCAGCTCCTGGCTGGTGGCCGCTCCCCAGCCCAGCGCCCGCACGTTCCCTGCCCTGGCTGAGCCGCTGCACAGCCAGAGAGCCCCTTTCCAGGCTTTAAACCCAAAATATAGCTCCCTCTGCCTCCCCGTTTCCTTCAGAATTCCTGAAATATTTCCCTGTAAGAACATATCTCTGCAAAAGACATAATGATAGAAAAAAATGGGTTCATTTCTACCTTGCTATAAATAGCCCCGGATTTGCCCTTGCTCCGCTCAGCCAGCTCGCTGCGAGGGGCACGGCGTGGGGTGATGCTGGGCTTGGGGCACCCATGTCCGCTCGGCCCATGCCTCCCCTGGCACCGAGCCGGTTACACAGTTTGAGGTTTTGAAGCTGCTTCTTCAAGGATAAAAATAAGCTCCAGAGTTTTAAAGCATTTTTGGTGAGGTTTTTTTTTTTGGTTTTGAAGAGGTGTGGATGACTTTTTTTGCTGTTTCCTTCCTGCATCCCCATCAGTTTGCTCCAGCTGGTTCTGCAGCCTGCAGTCAAACTCCTGATCCTAACTGAAGGGGCGGGGAAAAGCACGGTGACGGGCAGCAGCCAGCACACAGCGAGCACCGCGGCGGTAGGACACGCTCACATCTGACCTTCTCCTGCCTGGTCGTGGATGTGGTCACATCTCGGTGAGAGCTGCCGTGGTCCTTGCTCCTGCAGCACTAACTTCAGTCCTCAGTGACAGCAGCAGCTTCGCTGAACCAGTGGATTGGGAGAGAAATCCAGGGGTTCCTGTGTCCCGCGGAGGACGCTGCCCTTCGCTCTCGGCAGTTACAAGGTCTGGCCAGGTCAGAGAGGATGTGGGCTTTGCAGCGCTTCTGGTGAGGCAGAAATTCCTCCGTGCCCACAGCAAATTAACGGTCTTACGAAACGTGCCAACCCTGGCAAGTGCTGTCTTATTATATATTCAATTTGCAGCGCCAACAGCAGCAGAGGTTGCGTGTCACCTCAGCCTGTGCACACTCTCTGAAGGCTCTACTCGCTTATGAGCATCATATATTCTATTTCAAAGTGACTGAGGAATAATCAATACTCTGCCTCCTTTCTCCTTCCCAGAGGTGCAAAGCGAAGTCAATCAAGGACAAATGGCATCACAAGTCTCCTGTTGGACGCATCATAACCAAACCTTACAACAAAAGGCAACGTGCAGCCATGGATTTGTCGCAAATAGCACGTTTAAACAAAGCAGTAAATAAAGTCGGGGAATGCAGACTTCTTACCAAATAGCCGGGGCTGCCCCACAGGCGAGGCTGACATGCTGCAAACGCTCAGCACTGGGTGCTCAAGGCTTTGGTGGTGCTTACGGACCCATCAAATACGTGCCATGAGCTGCTTTGGTTTGAATCTCCCATCCCGACAGGGCTTTTGCTTGGGAAACATCCATGTTGCTACTCAAATCCTGATGGCTTCAGGAGGCATTGCTCAGTGCTGAGAAGATGCACCTGAAGATGGTCCATGGCACAGCCTGGCCATGGCTCGTGTCCTGAGGATACCCAAACCATGGACTTCAGGAGATGTGAAGGAGGATTCGACCTGCTCCAGACTGACCCGGGCAAGGAGCGAGCCTCGCGGGGGTGATCCCCAGCCAAGCACACAGGGTGGCTCCAGGCCCTGGGCACTGCTCAGGCCATGGAAGGTTGTTCTTCAGTTCCTTCCATTATTGCTTCTCATCGTCTGCTCCTGCGAATCACCCCTCAATGCAGCACTGGGTGAGTCCCAGAGAAATGAGACTGTGCATCGAAGTGGGAGCTTGTAACTCCTGCCTGTGCAGCTCAGCAAACAGCTCGTGGGTGGAGAGAGGAGCAGTGGCCAGCTCCGATGCTCAAAACCAAACCGGGGCAGCAGGGAAGTGCCAGGACAGAGACCTCTGAGGTCATCACCAGGAGACACCGTCGTCCCCTTGCAGGTGGGTACCATCCCCATGCCATGAAAGGGGGGTGAGGTGATGCTGTGAGCTCGGTGGGCTGGGAGATTCTGCAAGGAGGCAGCACGGTGATCTGCTCTGGCACTGCATCACTGTGGCCATCTCTTTTGGATCCAAGTTTGGGAGCAAGGAAAGAAGCCTGGGTGCAGGGAGGAGTTGGGGAATGCTGGCTGTTTCCAGCTTGGACGCAAACCTCCTGGAAGAGGAGTTAGACTGGGGATTCAGGGGCCCCGTGGTATGAAGCCTCAGCAGTCGGGTCATGCACAGGCGGCCGATGCTCAGAGCTAGTGCTGAGGTCACTGTCCCCTCTGGGGCAGGAGCTGCGGGGGTTAGTAGCAGTCCCACCCCAGGAGCAGATTATGGAGGGGAGGGGGAGATTTTCAGCAAGCGTTCCTGAGGCTGGGAGAGGCAGCAGAAAGAGGGCTCTGAGCTGGGAGTGCCTTTCTCTCCAAAAGTAAAAGCCTCCACTCCTTTTCTTGTGGAGAACTCAGCAGTGGGAACAGAAGAGGGGCTGAATGGGGAGCCAGCACCCTGACACTGCGGAAACCCCTGCACCAAGATGTGCAGGGCTCTGGCCTGGGGGGCTCTGGCTGCTGGAGTTT
>NW_009720281.1:0-17953 GCF_000703405.1 Apaloderma vittatum
CGATCCGGGAACGGCCCCAGGGGCGCGGGGGAACCCGAGGGCCGAGAGGGCTGCGGCCGGGCAGGGCACGCCAGGAAAGCGGAGCGTTTGTCACGGACGGGTCCAGCGCCTCAAGCGCGTTCCCCTCGTCAGGAACCCCCGCTCAGGGATACGGGGCTCGGAGTTCCTGTTAACTTACCTGCAGTGGGAATCCCGGGCCCGCTCCTGACCACAGCCACGGTGTCTCCTAGTGCCGTGGAGAGGCATAGTGTACGAGATAGCGAGCCCTGAGCACGGCAGGACAGACCTAACTCATTAATGTGTTGTGCGTGACATTATGCAGGGAACCACATCTCTTAACTTCTCTCCTGAGTGCCCCAAAAGCTGTGGTTTGGGGGTTTTTATTCTTCCACATTTGCTCCCTGCTACAGAGCCAGTGACTTACTGTGAAAGGACCGAATAATGATCGTTAGAACACGTGTAGTGGGGGTGGAAGCGCTTCCCTAGAAACACACCGTGGTGTTCCTTCACGTTCAAGTTCTGAGATCGGGGTGGGCCGCAATTACAGGCCTTTGATTTTTGGGGTGATGCTTTCTGATATTTTACTGCCCTGGAAGTCTGTGGAGCTGTGGGCACTGTGGCAGGCACAGCAAGGGCAGCAGCCAGGAGGTAGGAGGCTGCTTGGAGAGGGAAAACCACTCATTCAGGAGATGGGGAGGACTTGCGGGCAACAAGGGCTGGGTAGCAGCAGGCCATGGGCTATATCAGCTCCACTGAAAATGCTGTAACAATTCCAGGTGCCCCCCATCACTCGTACTGCATCTGTAGTTTACAAAAAACATACATTTAGAAGATAGCAAAGCCCAGCTAACTTTGCTCCTTTGGCACATGTTTTGGTTACATACTATAACATATACTGGAATTCCCTGTACAGGCTTACAGCCAGTAAATTATGACTTCCAGAGCGCCTGGCTTTTTAACATCTCTGAATGATGACATATTGGAGGAATACTGTTTTGGTCATGGGATCAGACTCACCCTTTTGTTGTCATAGAGAAGTACGGATTATGCCTCCCTGGAGTAATAACAACTGCTCTGTCTTGACAAAACAGGCATTTACCCTTTGTAAGGCCACTCAGAGCTTCCTGAGGGGTTTGGCTGGCTGAAAGCAGCTCTAAAATCCCATCTGCCGAAGCTGCAGCAAAGCTTTCCGTGTGCTCCTTGCAGGCCAGCCCATGTGCTTAGGATGTCGTTTCCTGGCAGAGGGGAGGCAGCAGTAGTTTCTCTCCAGTTGTCTCAACTTTGCCAGAAGAAAACCTTGAAGACAACACAGGACCCAGAATTAATCCAGTCTGTGTACAACTAGAGAACTGTACTGCCAAATATTTGAAGATGAATCCAAGTTAAATCTATCATAGTTTAAATCTGTGTTTCATCTTCAGCTTTGTATTTCTTGTCGTGAATGTTTGATTTTTCCTCTTTAACACAGTACTGACGGGGTTGGGTTCTGCGTAAATGTATGTTAATAATATTCATGGGATACAGATTTTGAATAGCGTCTTTTGTTCAGAAACAAAATTGGGTTCTCATTATTGTTACCGAATACCTCTGTCACATTATTATTCAGCAGCTTGGCAAGTCACGAGAAACCCGCTTAATTTTACCATCTTTAAAGTCATGCAAATACTGGCATGCCTGCAGGTAGATCAGAGCTTCTCTGTTCAGCTACAGGAAACGCCAAGTCAATTTTCTTTCAACATTCAAAAAGCAAACTACCATATACTGAAAAACACGTGCCCACCAAAGCAAAGCAGCAACTTGCAAACACAGCTTGGCTGGGGTGGATGTTATACTTCTCTTTTTCAGTCTGGCAGAAAGGGAACAGGAATTGGCTTCAGCAAATTCCCTCAGCCCAGTGTCCGTGCTGGTTGTGTACTTGGTGGAAGTAACCTCATTAAAAAGTCTTGTTTTGCCCAGTAGAAGTGTCTGGCAAAGGATCGGTTCGGCTGCCGTAAGTTACAAGGGGCCCACTCAGACTTCTGTAAACGAAGACAAGTGCCACACAGACGCCAGCCCGAGCTGGCCCTCGCGCTGCTGGAGTCGGCCGGGAGCTGCGCCGGGAGCTCAGTGCTGCCGGCAAGGATTGCTTTGTGCACACTGAAGGAAACTGCTGGAGCCACTTTTTAAAAAGAGCCTTTACACACATTTTCACATGAAGGGAGTATGGATCTTTACAGTGTTGGGGTGGAGATTTTCATGTTGGCACACAAAATGCTCTTTGGGCCATCAGGTCTAAGCATTCTGGTGCCTCCCTTGGAACAAGTTAGGCTGGTGATGAAGCTGATTACTGCTAGAAGCTTAATTATAATATCAAATTTTATTCAGAAAAGAAAGTTTCCCCCCCACTCCTTTTGCTTTTGATCTTCCTTCCTTATTAATATTTTATTCCACCTGGGATAGCTACACAGCCACAAAGCAGTAACATCAGGTACATGTATAAGCTTTGCTGTCTCTCCTGATCCTATTTATTCTCACTGTCTTGCTCCTCCACTTCCTAATCAACATCATTTATCTCCCAGGTTATTTTTTTTCTCTTTTTTCCTTTCTATTCTCTCCCTGTACCATTATTTCTTCCATAGATTTTAACTCTTCTCCTAAGCTACTAATTTTTCCTAAATACTCAAGTTGCTGTCTAGAAGGTCAGCATCTCATCCGTGCTCTTAAGAGCATGCTTAAATGCTTGAGATGAGTTTTTCAGTTCCCTCTGTCCTGTGTTGGAACCGTTTAACAGCCACTCTCATACCTGCTGCCAGAGCTTGTCCAGGCAAGATCCATCCACATTTGTGCATTCCCTGGCTGTTTCAGTGAAGTTTCTGTGTTTGTCCTGGTGACTGCTTTAACTGGCATCTCCTTAGTCTCCTGAAGCCAGTGTACAGTGGCACTACATATATTTTTTTTCATAAAAATGTGGTATGAATATGTAAGGCTGTCTGGTATAAGGCTGTGTCATGTTTGTTGTGACAAAAAGGACACAGAAATCATTCTGTCTGGTTTTTTCCTCTTTGCTTGTCTTTCTTCTGTCTTTTCAGTCTTCTCTGAACTGGCCTTCATAACTGAAACTTCAGCTGCTCTGTTTAAAGCCTCCTTTAAAGAAGACCCCTATGCCGTTCTGTGGGTCTGTAGCCAGAAGGTGACCCTGGCAGCTAATTCTGGAGGATCCAAGAACTTCACCTCAATGACAAATACAGTGGAGAAATGACTGAATAGCAGTGACCGCTAAGCAATCTACTTCCTGCCAGTAAACGGTAACAAAATGCACTATTGTCCATAGTCAACCTCTAATCACTTTTGAAGCCGTTCAAGCAAACCTATTTTTTCCTGTGGAGGAGAAATAAGGAGCAGGCATTTGCCAGCGCAGAGTCATGAGCGGAGGGCGCTGGGGCGTGAGCAGTGGCATGCACCGATGTCGGCTCCTTCCCGGCATCCGCATCGCAGCGAGGGGTTGCAGTGGGTCTGTTCTCCCTGCGCGGAGCAGACAAACGCCTTCATGCTCTGCCAGGACCTCAGCAGTCCTCCCTCCCTTAAGGGGCACAGTGCTCTAACCATTGTAACTAATTATTTTTTATACCTTGAACTGCAAGCTGGTTATATGATAAAGTATAACTTCATAATGCCTGGCCAGTCCAGCAACACAGTATTAAGTATTAATTACGTGGGAAAAAATTACTTTTTGAACCACAACACCAACGAAGTTCCTGTAAAAAAGTAGTATGTAATAGTTCTTTTTTATATACATTCCCCCTACCGCCAAAAAGGTGCTCAATGAAAAAACAGGCTTCTTTTTTTTGCCAGGATTTTTTATAATCTTACCACTGCCAGACTGTGAAAGGATCCTGTTCTTCACTGCCCTAGAGCTTTCTGCATCCAGATATTCCTCCACAGGGAAGCTGGCAACAATCACCCTAACCTTTCAACAGCAGCACAGGAACAACTTCAGCTCCCAGCTGCGCTTAGTGCCGAGGACATAATCTCAAAGGAAAAAGAAACCCTCTGTGAAAATATAAATGAACAAAACTGATAAAATGCCTTTTTTTTTTTTTCCCTAGAAGCAGGAGTGCTTTCTGAAAGTGCTAAAATAACTTGCAGTTGCATTGAGTCTCACAAACTTCCTCTCTAGCTGGGTGGGTTTTTTTCATGTGGTTTTTTTTGTTTGGTGTTCTGTTTTGTTGGTTTTTAGCATAGACACAGAGCTGTGAGGAGAATGACAGGATCCCATTGCTTGACCTTTCTGTGAAATCAGTTTTAAACACATAGCTTCAGGAAAAAAGGCACAGAACAGATGATGTGCATAGACCATTTGATGGTATTTAAAGGGGTCAGACTATATATTCTGAAGTTTGCCTTTGAATTCGTCGTTTTAAGAGCAACTTTAAATACACCAGATACTTGTCTCAAAGACAAGAAGTCTGAAAAAGCAAGTCAGTGGGTGTTCATTATTTCTGGGTACAGACCAGCACATCAGTGTTTGTATTGTGAGAGGAAAGGTGTAACTTCAAAATTACCAAATTTTCAGATGACATCAAATGCTTCGGTTAGTGGCACTGCAACTGAATGGTCCAACAAGATAACAAGATACGTCTGTAATTCAGAAAAGACAGTAATAGGTAATACCCAGTACTGCTCGGGGACTCCATGCAGTTCACCCATCCGAAGGGGAAACAAGCTCTAAACAAAGAGAGATGGGAATTATCAAAAGCCAACAGGATCTTGTGTTACACAATGCTGTCCCCAGGTTACTGAGTAGATCTGGCATTAAATTCCACACCAGAGCTGTGACATGGTCACCGGGGAGAAAAAAAAATAAAGCGAACCAAAGAACAAACTAGCACCAGAGCTGTCACTGGCAGAGCCTTCAGGCATCTCCTTCCTTTTGTTTCTCTTGTTCTTTCTGATGTCTGTCTGGCTGCCTCCTCTCCCAGCACCTTCCAGCCTTGCCTCAGTGAAGGGTGGAGCATCTAAAATTACCATCTTTCAAACCTTCATTCTCAAAGTCTGGTCCACTATTTTATAGGTGTGTGTTTCAGATAAAATCTTCCAGGGGCCTTTTCAGTCTCTGAATGCCTCCAAAATGAGGAGTGACACAAATTACCATAAGGCTGATGTGAAGAGAACACAAAGGCTCTTCAATTCACTTAACAAGTTACCGCTTCTGACGGAAGAACTTTTTCTCTGTATAAAGGCAGGCAGAGCACTGGCGTTCCTGCATCAAACAGAATTGAGATCAAAGTGCTCTCTACTGTGCATCATCGACTTACATATCTGAAGGTTCCCTCTCTACCTGCCCTCATTGCTGTAGTATGATGTATTATTTAAGACTGCATTTAATCCTTTCATAAGAGATCTACCACGTTTAGTCCAGGTCTAATGTTCTGCTATTGAAGGAGTTGGTTGATGGGACCTATCCTGAACACGTCTCCTCCCTGCTGCTGGTGATCCCTGCAATACTTCTCCCTCTCTACATCCCAGCTATCACACACTTTTCTTTACCCAGAAAAAGCAGATTTTTTTTTAAACACCAAAACAAGGAACAAAGAATGTCCTAGCTACACGGTGATTTTAAACCAAGAAAACATGAAACTCTGCCTAAATTATGTTCCAGAAATGCGAGTGAAGAAGATTCATAAAGTCCAGTCCTTTGCGGTTTTATTCCGTGGGAGTGGGAAGGGAGCAGGCGGTGCGACAGGAAGCAGGAAGAATTCCTTTCTCCTTTAAGTAGTATCCAAGTTCTGCCATATCTACTTTGCTTCAAGCAGTACCTACCACTCACAGAAATAAAATAGCCACATGAAGAAATTGGTTCCCTCTGCTATATGAAAACTAGAAAAACCTGAAAAGAGGCTGTGTTAGCAATAAGCAAACAATAATGGGATAAGTAACAACAAATAGGGTAAATATTAGCAGGTAACAGGCTTCACTGCAGAAGGGAACTCTATGCATTATATACCAGATCACTTTCTTACAACACAATGGAATGAAAACAATCCTCGGGCATTTTAAGATAAATATAGTATCTTACTAAAAATGTCACATCCTCTGAAACTTCACCACCTAGTCCTAATGGATCAAAACAATATACTCCAGCTATTATCATCCTGGTCAAGAACTGACTGCTTTCCCCAAAACCAGGCTTGCTAAATTAATTAAGAAATTATCTGAACACGATTGAACTGCTTAGTTACCCCCTAAACCTAAATGGGCTATTTCAATACATGTATAGGACAGCTGACTGACCTCTCACAGAAATAATTATTAATTAGAGGAGCTTTACTATTCAAGTGTACTAATGATTTTTCTTGAGGTACAGGTGGTTCCCAGAAACACATGGCAAGCAAAGAAATCCAGAGATCTGAAATTTAATGAGGCAAATGCATTGATCATCATAATTCAAACACGCTTTTCAAGAAGCCACATCTGCCTTCAGATTTGCTATCTGGGGGAAAATAATACACCTATTTTCAGTATTATGTGAGTGAGAATGTCAGTGTCTCAATTTGTCATTTAATGTTCAAACAGCACCTGCTATGTTGCCCAAAAGCAGCTCTGAGCACTGCTAAGGCAGAGATTTGTCTCCAAGACGAAAGGCTGAATAGAGCAGCTCAGGCGTAAACTAGCACATGCTACACACACTTGCAGAAAATGTTTCATTCAGTATGCTACCGGCTTCTTTATTTTAAGCTCATCTGAAGAAAACAGCAACCAGTTACCACATCAGGTAGTAGAGCAGTAGGGCTGGAGCCTCTTCTTGGTGGTGACCAACTCCCAGTACATGATTTGACAGTTTTACTAAGTTTCTCCAAGGTTCTCTCACCTTCCACTTTCACAAACCCAGTAGCTGAAAGTCCAAAAGTGTAGCACAGCACTTTAGTACTGTCTGGTTGAGGTGAAAATACATTTTCTTTAGCCCTTTTGCCATTGTGAAACTTTCTGGTTTGAGCCATAAACTATATTCTAAAGGTATTTTAATTGAATGGGAAAACAAATGCGATTTTTATTATTTTCTAGAGTTATGAAACATCATGAAGATTAAAAAAAAAATCTGAGAGTCACCTATCTTAGTACTCTTTAAGTCTGCACTGGAAAACTAGAACCAGAATCTTCCAAAAGTCACAGAATAATTAATTCTCAGCTCTTTTCTATCCATCAACAGCAGACTTTTTCCTTTCAACTCCAGGATTATAAATGCTGAGTTACTTGAGGCTATCTGAGCAATGATTTGGATTTCAAAATGAGAACTGTCACGCTTGAAAGCTTAAAGCTCTGTTTGCTTGGCAATGCCCCAGTCTATTTTCACAATTATGTTGTCAGAACTGTTTACAACCTAGAGCAAATTACTGCCTTGGAGAGGTGCAAATCCACCAAACTCTCCAGACAGATGATTTCACACACATTGAAATAAACGCCATTACTTTAGATGTATTCCGCGCTGAACAGGAAAATTCATTTGGCCCAAGAAAAGACCTGTCATCACCAGCAGCACTGACAGACATACACAGGGAGAAGAACACTTCAAAGCCGCTCAGCTGCCTGAGGTTCTGCTATTCCATGCTGTATCGGGTTTGCTTGGCCAGGTTTTGTTAGTGGGGGGACTGTGGGGGCAGCTTCTGCGAGAAGCTCCTGGAAGCTTCCCCCACGCCTGATAAAGCAATGTCAGCCAGCTCCAAAGATGGACCCACCCCTGGCCAGGGCTGAGCCTATGAGTGATGGTGGTAACACCTCTATGATAACATATTTAAGAAGCAGGGGAAAAAAAAAAACCTGGCAGAGAGAAGAGTGAGAATATGTGAAGAAGGGAGGGGTGAGGGGAATGTGTTTTTTGGCTTTTAAGATTTGGGTTTATTTCTCATTGCCCTTCTCGAATTCAATTGGTAATAAATTCAATTAATTTCCCCAAGTCAAGTCTGTTTTGCCCATGACTAACTGCTGAGTGATCTCCCTCTCCTTAGCTCAACTCACGAGCCCTTCATTATATTTTCTCTCTCCTCTCTAGTTGAGAAGGGAGTGACAGAGCGGCTTTGGTGGACACCTGGCCTCCAGCCAGGGTCAAACTGCTACATACTCCAATAATTAGAGTTTTCCCTTTATTTTAGGTGCTGTCATTTATCATCTTTATCTGCTACATTGCATCTCTAGCTGACTCTTTCATGACGGCACCACTGCTAGAGTTTGTGCTGGCACTGTTTCTTTTTTTTGCCTACGCCACCAAACTTAATGAGAAGTTTAAAGGACTCTACTGGCCTTTGACGGTAAGTGAAAAGTGCAATATAAAACCAGAGATTTAACTGTACAGTATAACATGAGTAAAAGGGACTATATGGGAGTTCAGGCTGACTGTTAACAATATCACTCCCTTTTTGGAAACCTGTCCGTATTGCCTGTTATTCAAAAGATCGCAAACCACTCTTTAAACTGTGCTATACTACACAGCATAGCTTTCTTGGTGCTGACAGAAAGCATGGTTTTATTAAAGCACAGAATTTATGCCCAATTCCAGGCAAATGGCTTAGGGCTGGATCTTCAGAAGCAGGCAACATCAGCCTAAGTGAGTCTAACCACTGCCAGGGCCTCCTGAACATTGCCACCCTTACGAATGGGGAGACAGCAGGATGCTATAGAGCAGCACGTATACTTTACTAAAATCCTTTAAAATTCTCAAGTAAGTGCTGTTGAGAAGCAAAGTCATACTCACATGCAAGGAAACTGACAGCTACTTCCGATGCTCATTCACACAAAGGAACCAGTGGCTGTTCCTGGGAGTTCACAGCTGAGCACTGCACACTGGCCACTGGATGTCTCTGTTGCTTCAAGTACACGTTGTAAAGGAATCATTTATCACTTAAAAAAAAAAGGGCAAAAAAATCTTAATCGTCTAATCAATCTGGCTTCTCTTTTGGTATAATCTAGCCATAGCTTGTCATAGTGAGATCTGAATTAGAGCTCTCTGTCTAAAAACAGTAGCATGGCCACTAGTGGATAAAGCAACAGCAGTGACTTTGACTATGACAGTATACACAGTTTTCAGCTGGTAATCTCAGTT
Source organism: Apaloderma vittatum (assembly GCF_000703405.1). Taxonomy (NCBI): domain Eukaryota; kingdom Metazoa; phylum Chordata; class Aves; order Trogoniformes; family Trogonidae; genus Apaloderma; species Apaloderma vittatum. Next base: position 9,074 of record NW_009720281.1, read on the forward strand.
CCATCATTTTCCCATTTTCTGCATGCATCTGATTCTAGAACTAAGACCAAAAAACCACTTGTATGTTTATTATGTCCATTACCGTAATATACTCCAGCCGCAGAATGTAGATAACTGACCTTGCTCTGACTTCAGGAGAGTCAAGTTTCTTGTAGGATTTGTGTTTTGAGACGGTATCTTACTCATCCATCTGTTCTGAAAAGGCAGAGGATCTAATTGTGAGCAGAGGTCAAGATACCATTATCCCAGCTCATATGATTTACACATGCCCTGGGAAGCACAGCTCTATTTAATTTACAGTTCAGAGACGGTTGCTCCAGCACATTGCTGCTTGTATTGTTATTATAGAGCATGGCCCCTTTCTCTGCAGAGCTACAGTCTCAGCCACAGAAGCACATATTTCGATGATAACAGAGTATGTTCACCCCAGGCTAGCTGTTGGAAGTTACAAGTGAACATGCTAAGTATAAATCATAGTTTAAAACATTAAAGTGTTTAGTTCCTTAATGAGGAGTTCCTGCAGACAGGCCTAACAAGCACACACCTCTTTCCCATGGGAGCTGGTAGGGCCCCTTAGCCTTTGGTACCGCAGGACTTCTGCTTAAAGATGAGACTCAAATGATTCTTCCATGAGAGCCCTTGCTGCACTCCATGTTGCACATCACAGAAAGGCAGCCCTCCTCAGCCTGAAGAAAGGTTTGCCCGAGAAGCATATTAAAAGTAGGGTTTATACCAACAGCTTAAGCCAAGATTCTTGTCATCTCTCATTTAAAAATATTTCCCAGATGAACAGTTCATCCGCTACAAAATACCAGGCTGAAGTCACACTCCAGCATCAGACAAGTCCACTGATGCAACAACAAAGGTTTTTAGTGGTCATTCCTGAAATAATTTCTAGAGGAGTTTGTATGTTGGAATTACATGACTAATCTGAGAACGCAACATTGCTTATTTTACAGGATTTCTTGCGGTGCGTCACTGCTGCCATTATTTACTTTGCCATTTCGATTGCGGCTGTCTCAAAATACAATGACGGAGCATCTAAAGCAGCAGGAGTAAGTAGACTTCCACTTAAGTATTTGAGTGAACTGTGTATGGATGTACTTTAGAAACAATTCAATACTGACCCCACTGAAAGCAGCAGAAGTTTCTTGAGTTGACTGAGAATTAGATTTGCCTAGAGCAAGGAAGAAGTGAGAAGTGGTCAGTTATTTAGAAGAACAAGTTTTGAATCAATGAATAGTTTTTTCACCCTAACAGGGCTGCTCAGTGTTAACTGCAGTACTTAGGAAAGGCACTTATTCTGCTTTTTAATTTCACCAGTTGTACAGAGAAGATAAACTCTGTTCCTGCAAAGAACATCAAGATCCTTGAATGGAAGTAATAATAATAATAATTAAAAAGAAAAAAAATTCAAATCTGTAACTACTAAGGACAGTCTAAGTTAAGTAATTTCAACCTCCTGCCTCTACTGTTTAATTTTACTGGAATGAACTGAAACAAGAGCAGGAGAAAGGATTCATCATCAGCACTTTGTGTTCAGAAATAAGATACAGCCTGTCCATCTGCAGCTTGACTCCAAGCATCAATAATGTATGCAACATAAAATTTGCATAATAATTTTAAAAGATAGGGAAGAGCAATTCCCAGCAGTGTTAGCCTGCACCCCTAACCAAACCATTTGAAGTCAGACACAACTTCTAAACAAAGACCTTGTTTTAATCTTTGTCTCTCTGTTTTGATACGAAGCAACACAACATAGCCTTTACTCGCTTCTCAGCCTGAAAACCAGCCTGTTCTTGCCACACTGCAGCTTCTTTGACACTGAATAGGTAACTCCAGAATCACTTCATCTCAATCTGGTTCATTCTGCAATAAACACATCTCCTTGCAAACTAGTAGAAAATTATTTCCAGAGAAATCAAGGTGATTTCTTGTGGCAAAGAGATGCCCTGGGATGGTGGAGGCGCAGATTACGTTATCCCATAGGTCCCAGCACAGAGCAGTGCTGATGCTCAGAATGTGCCCAGAGCCAGAGAGGGATGTAGCCTGGGCAGGGCTAAGGACATCCCTGATGGAGCAGCCACAGGGATCACTGCTCAGGCTCCCAGATCAACTGTAACTTAGTTGATGCCAATGGGTCACGACACATTCCTCTTCTTCCCTGTCTTCTATAGAGGCAAAGGGGAAAAAAAAATGCAGTTTTCTCAAAGAACTTTTCTTGCATCGGTTAGGCTTATTTTGGATTGTCCTTGATGGACCTTGTTGTTAAAGAGAGTATTATTTTGCCATTTTAGGTGTTCGGATTTATAGCCACAATAGTGTACGCCATTGACTTCTACATAACCTTCAATGATCTGGTTACTTTCCTCAAGCAAGGCAGTTCTGATTCCCCTGAAGGACGCAAGTCAGAAGGTAGGTAAAATGCCCCATTTTGGTTATATGAGCATGTAATATGAGATTTTCTTTTCCATTTCACTCTTCTCAAGGAGAGCAAGAGAACTCACTCAGTAAGAACAGTTTCTGTTCTTGGCTACCTTGGTTCTGTATACCACAACTATGCTGAATGAGAACTGGAATTTCAGTGATTTATAAAGGTAACTAACAGCCAGGAATGTGAAGTTTCTTAAGAGTTTCGTACCATTTAACCCTGACAGGTCCCAAATCCAATTATAGAAATTATTGTGCAGCACAGACTTTTTTCCCCCATCAAAATGTCCTACTTTAAAAACAAACAAGCATCTATCTATTTTTTTAATAAATTCATTATTAACATACATTACCAGTGGACATAAAAATGTCCAATGGTGCTTTTCTCCTTACAATCTCTTACTCAGGGTCAAGCTTTGATGATCTGTGGGCAAATGGCCTTGAAATGCAGAGGACACATAGCATAAAATCAACAAGATCATTACCAAATTTCTGTCTAATACAGCATGTACAGTCTACCTCAAGTCAGATCCACATAGAGAAAGGTAAAAAGAGAGATGTGCTGTTGGGAGTTCAAAGCCATCTCAAGTTAAGTCAGGACACTATTTCACAATACCAAGGAGGCCAAGTCCCCCCTGCCAATTCTGCGCTGCGTTATAATACTACTCATTGCACCCACACAGATGGAAAAGTCTATTCCACACTTAAAAACAAAATAACAACAAAACCCCAAGAAACACCCCACACAAACCCCAAACCCACAAAAACTCTGGAAAACAAACACCCAAGACACACACAGAATCCTAGAAGGTATATAGTAACACTAACAGCCTTTTCTGGTTATTTTAGCAGATTGTTACATGTTTTGCAAACTTTAGAACAAAAAGAGAGACAAAGAAAATAAGAATTAAAGGAACAGATCACAGGAAACAGGCTGTTTACAGACTAGAAACTGTTTATCTCCACAAACTGAACTGACTTCAGATGACAATCAAGTGACAAGGGTACAAAATTAGTCTAAAGATTTGATCTAACTTCCCTGGAGATGGAGAGAGAAGCACATAAACTTAAAAAAACCCCCGTGGTCACGCAGCTTGGTATTGGTGATCTGCCCACGCAGGAAGAAGCCCTTCGCTGTGCAGCACTGTTCCTCCAGCACCAAACTCATGTTCGCGCTGGGGCTCTCGACTCCAAAGGCCAGAAATCCCTCGCTTCCTTGCAAGCAGAGTCTCGAGCTTGGGCAAGATCTACCTCTATAGGCCTACTGGGATTTCTTAACATCTTAAAGCTGCTGGCTTTCAGATACGTTTAACTGGCAGTGCATAACCGTGACCCACATCAAACAGCAATATTCTAGTACAGGAAGCATGTCTTCAGCAGACTTCCTCTTGTGGGCATGCTAATAGTATCTCTGCAACTTCTTTCATCGGAACCATTACCTACATTGTGGTCTAAGTGCCTTTCAGCAGCATTTCTAAGTCCTTTGAAACACCATTTACAGCTCCATCATGTTAGTCCTATCTGTTGTTTTACAAGCCTTTTCCTAAATATGCCACGTCCTTTGAAGCAGACACCTGCTGAAGAGCTCCCAGCAAGAGCTAAAGCTGACGTGGATATTTCCAGTTTTCGTTTTCATTACTCGTCCTTGTTTTAAATTTCAGATGAGGACTCCGATTCTGACTCAGACTGAAGAACCAAACACCAACCAAGCATGAAGGGAAGATGATCAAGCACTTTCCTCGTTGCTGAATGCACTGCCAATTGAAGTATCTCCCTTATTTCAGCCTCGATATCCTTTTCCCATGTCATTGTTTACAGAATCACCAAAGCACAGACAGGGCAGTGATGTGGAAAAGGAGAGTATTCCTAATGCCATGAGACACTTGTTCAGAACTATGGATTTTACAGTAGTTCATCCTGCCAGAGAGGTCTTCATCCAAACAACACATCTCAATTCACATCTCGATCCTCCATTGCCCCTCCTGACTCAGAACTACAACATAGCAAGTAAACAGGAACACGGTATTTTAAATGTATAAGCGGAGCTTTTAATATGTTTTCTTAATTCCAGATCTTTAAAACTTTTGTTAAACTTTTATACTTTTTGCTGTGCCAAAGAAGAGAGGCTCGGAACACATCTACTTTATTTGTATTTTTCTTGATTAACTAACAGTATTTCTTTATCTGAGGTCTGAATATTCCACTGTCTCAAGCACTGATGGCATAGATTACAGTTCGTAACATGTTGGTTTCAATACATTTGTATCTACTGCCTATCTGTGACAAGAAATAGTGATAACTGGAAATCTGAAGCAAGAACAAACTTCAAAGTATAATTGTGCCACAGGGTAGCTGGCTCATCAGACATTCAGTATCACTTTTTTAAGCTGCTTGGATGGGTTCACATCCCATCTTCTGCAATTTCATCACAGATACGAGGTAGAACAGATGAGGCATCATCTTACCAGCTCCCTTCCTACCATTTGTGTGGAAGCCTGTGTTTGCACGTACAGGTAAGGAAGGCTCGCCAAGTACTATCCAACAGCATCTGCCTATCAAAGCCTGCAAATACTTGGGCACAAGAGATCACTGCCTGATCTCACGCTCTGTGTTGCACACACTGGTCTTCCCGTGAGCGGTACCATTGGACGTAGTCCGCTGGGTTCACAAAACAGACAACTGTTTCTGTAAAACTCAGGATACCTGGGCCCCAGAAGGGCAGAACATCCTCCCAACTGTGAAAAGGCAAAAAAACCAACCTCAAAACTAAAGAATGTCTGCAATGAAATTCATTTTTTCCATCCCTCCCTTTTTTTTGGAGTGTGTTTTTTCCCTCTGTCGTCCCCTCCCCCCCCCCGCCCCGGAAGAGCATGATTTCTCTCATGGTCTAGTGTTCTGGGGGAAAAAAAGTCTTCTCAATTTACAAGGTGTTTTCATGAGTAGCACAACCTAGCTTGAAATACTTGTGCCTACCTATAACTCACACACCTTGGAAAAAGCATAGCATGCTTCTTATATATGGCATCAGATAGATCTATTTCAAAGAAACCTGTATACATTTAAAAAAAATTAATGACTTACCAGAACAGGTGGCCTTTAACAAAAAGTAATTAAAATGAGAGCAGATGGTACTAACAGAATAAATGAAAACCAGGGATAAAACAATAAAAGCAGATTTCCTTTGGAAAAGAATTACCACTTGGGTTCCAATTCCTGCTAGCAGCTGGCTGCTCACGGGCAGGAACACGGTACCTCGCAGCAAGCAGGTGTTTGGGAAGGTGCTGGCCAGATTAAGAGTTGTCTAACAGGCAGCTCCTACATCTCCTGCTTCCAGACCACTGAGGGAATAAAACCAAAACAAATAGTTCCTTCCAAATGTGACAAATCATCTTTGCTTTAATGAGAAAGAGCTCTTTGAACCTTCTCCTGTATGAAATTCCACACTTCTTTTCTGTTGTCATATTTTACTGGGACACACTGTGACATCGGGGACCTGGGCCCACTTTCATATCCGTTTTGTATTTCTCTTTTTTAATTAAAAAAATGTATCTTTTTTAATTTTTCCCAAAAGGAACATTAAAGAGCTGGAAACCAGTACATGGTTAATATTTAGAAACCATGCTGGATTAAACCTCCTTTAATAGAAGTGTTGGGTGTCTTTACTTATTTTAACTGTTTTTTATTGCCTTGCCTCTGACTAGCAAGATTAACAGCCACGTGCTGGGGAGGTGGACACCTCTGTGTTTTGTTCATCTCTTGCCAGCAATACTGCACTATGTTTTTCCTCAACTGACAAGATCAAAATAGCAGGAGCGCTGCTTTCTCTGCAATCGAAGATTCGCGACACAAGCATAGGAGGCCTTATTTGAGTGTAGCAGTAGGGTCATAATCAATTTTCTTTTTTCTATCACATTCTTTTTCCCAAAAGGAACATTACAACTGGAGTACAACTACTGCCATTTTGAACTCCTGTGCTTGCTGAACAGCATTCAGCAGTAGACAAACCTAGAGAGAAAGGACAGTTTCCAGTACTGAGCATGAAAATGGATTATGTCGAAACAATAAAAGAAGTCTTACGATCTAAAGTGAAACAAAGTCACCAACAGGAAGGAGAAATGATCAGCTGGCATCACAGGTGAATGACTCCATACAGTCCTTGCACTGTCTGAAAGTCTCTCTCCCTGCCCCTCCTACCTTCTGCTATCAAAAACCTTTTATACTTATCTGTGGAAGAACTGTTCAGTCTTGTGTGCTGATTTTGGACAGGTCACGTTAAGGAATTCAAAAGGCCTTTCGAAGCAGTCTTTTTAGATTCTGACCAAAATAAGAGGCTCAGTTATCCTTTTAACACTCTGTCCATTACTCCACTTAATAATGCTTTTCACTTGATACCATTCAAAGTTCTGGAAGTCTCACATTTCCAACTTACAAAGCAATCTCCAGGATACTAGGCGAAAAGTGGTTTATCTCAGCCTATGTGGTATTTGAGAAGAATGCTTCCACCAGCCTGGTGTGTTGGAAAGCAGAAGACAATTTAATGCTCTGCATAGCAAGCAGATGTTTTCCATTCATTATGCTTCTGCTAAGTGTTCACTGTGCAAATTTCTAAGCCTGAATTTTACAGCTGCATCTTCCCTGCTAGGAGACCAGCAGCCTGTATCATTAAGTGAGCATGTACTTGTACCCAGACACTAACAGTGCATGTTTCTGACACCTGCACTTCTAAAATGCATAAATAAATGAGAAAACATACATACCGCCACTATGCTGAGCTAAACCTCACAGCAGGCAGCTTGTAACCAAGCTCACCAGGGATTAAAAATAGTAAAATTAAGTGGCTTCATTCCAAAGACCAGGATACAAACTGCCCCCAAAGAGTAAATGCAAAGTACATATCACCATGCATACAAGAACAGCTCCACCTAGCCATCCTTTAATCTTTTTTTGAGCACAGAAAGAGGGAGAGAAAACATCAAGGAAGCAGAGGAAATTTAGATAAGCACTGAGAATATGAATCTTTTTACAAAGTGCTTGAGATACCTTTTTGTATTGGTTTAAAAGTCAGGATGGAGACACCATCTCTTGTTTTTCTTCTAAATAAACAGGACTGCATCAAAAAATTCACACTGCAACACAGATTCCCTCCTTTACTGGAAGAATTCACAATACTCTGAACATTTTGTAAAACTTACAGGTCAGAAGGTAAAACAATGATATCCCAAAAAATATAACTATTAAAAAATTTTCAATCTACATCCTTGCAAAAGAAAACAGTGATTCCAATGTTAATTTTGGCCAGGTAATACTTGTGTTTTTATTTTAGATATTTTGGATGCTGTCCATCTCATTTTGTTAGCCTGATCCATTAAATAAGAAGTCAATTATTATAGTCTTTCCAGGAGACTGAAAGAAGATTCAGTATTTAAAAGTTAGGCAGAATAGACTTTTTTCATTCAACAGCTGACGAAGCTTCTCTTGACCAAGGAGCACCAGGGGTAACAACAGCAGCAGCAATATGGCAGTAAGTCCAGCACTTTAACTCTTTTGTTTTCTTAAATACCATCAATTACATTAAGGCCTTATCTCTAAGCAGCTCCAATGGATGCAGCACTGCAACAGATGAGAGAATCTGCCACTGCTGACAGGCCCACACAGGCCGAGCGAACTGGCACACCTTGCAGCAGAAAAGTTGTACAAGCCTGACTCTCCATAGTAAATCCTTCTGTAAAAGCTGAATGGTACCAGCACCTTTATCCACCTCCCCACACACGTTATCCCTAAACAGTATTTTGAGAGCATCACCCATATTCCCAAAATCACTTCACAACACTCATTCAACCATCTGTGCGTTTCCACAAATCTTACCCTTAACTTGGTGCTTTGACCTCGCACCTAAAGCACCTGGATACCAAAAATCCCAACTGCAGGACTTGCAGCCTCCTGCCCATGAAGTGGCAGGGTACTACCCACTCACTGTCACTTCAGGCCCAAAATTCCTTTTCAGTCTCGAACGTGATGCTGCAAACCACAAGATACAGCATCTCAGCCCATTACAGCATGCCAGATGGAGACACTTCCACAAGAGCAATCCCACCACAACCACTTCAGTACAACAAAGCAGTTCCATGTGCTTTCTGCTGTATTCAACCTTTCATCAAGGACTGCTGATACATAGTTTTTCATTAACCCCTACATCTATGAAGTTTGCTTTGTCAGGTGTTTGACCTCCATGCCGTTGGAAAGGCACAGGAAGCACATTTAGCAACTGCAATTACTGGACTGTTGAATAATCAACCACCACACTTGGTATACTCTGGTTATATGTTGCCTCTACAGATGAAGACAATGTCTTAGTACTTTAATAGGTCCATTTATTAAACAAGAAGTTCTTCACAAATGATTCCATACTATATTGATCAAGATAAAGTGTTAGAAAACTACCATTTTTCC
>NW_009720281.1:17984-48305 GCF_000703405.1 Apaloderma vittatum
AGACTTTTACCACTATGAAGACATGATCATAAGAGTACCATGAAAATTCGTAGAGCTCAAATTTTCAAATATCAGAAAGAAAAAAGACAACTAAATAAAAAAAAATTTACAAGAAATATTGTGCCCATATACAAAAGACTGGAAAAGCAAAATGACATTTAAAACTGATAAATACATCATTTAAATTATGCTAGAACAGCACGGAATTTAAAAACAAGACTGCTCTCTGTATTGCGAGACATTACAATTCTTCAGCTTGTGTTTTTTTCTTTAGCATCAACACCAACAGAAAAGAAGCACACAACATACTGGTGTGAAAAGAAGTTTGGGGTTACGTTTTCTTGCAGAGTCACCTTGCCTCTGAAACTGGTGAAGCATTAACACCACAACTTTCACATAAAGAGCTGGCAGATGCTACACACACGTGTAAGCTGTCGATCCCCAGAAGGCTGTGATCATAGCTGGCAGGTGCCACTATGGAAAGCATCTATTTCATCAGCTGGCCTTGTGTGCAGTTTGCAGTTTGCAGACTTACCAAAATAATGTGAAATTGCTTCAAGGCTGTAAATTGTCTCTATATGGACATTTGCTAACTTGTGATATTCTTCAAATCCTTGATCAGGATTTGCTGGAAAATGTACCTGATCTGCAGTCCCCTAAGTCAAGAGGGAATTTTGCCTGAGTAAGGACAACAGTCAGGTGCCACATTCACACACAGAGTATGCTTGCGAGATTTTTCCTTGGCAAAACATGACAATTTTTTCTTAATTCAAAAGCAAAACACCAAGGGTATTCCACAGCAGACTTGTGCTCATATGATAAAAGGAAAATTGCATCCCCTTTGCTCAGCCCGAGATGGAATTCTAACCCACAATAATCTAATACTTGTGATACGATCACAATTTCAGATCTGGCAGTACAGGGCCTATAATCCCAAGGAATAAAGTCTTTTAGTCAGGCCTGGATGCTCCTTCCTCAGACACAACAAGTCATAAATAACGAGCTGGAATAAGAATGTCTAGGTTACACCTGCTCTGTTTTTCTAGAGGACCCAGAATCAGCACCAAGGATACAGATACCCCACACCAAGCATCTCTTCACACAAGCCTCAAGGACAGAAATCTGGGAGCACCTTCTAGCTCACATCAGAATGTGCTTCATCTCCATCTTTCAAGTAGCAGCTGAGGGCAGAGCAGAGCAAAAGTGATACAATCTTTTGATATGCCATGAGACTGCAGTAGCCATAAAACTGGTATTAGTGGAAAAAAAGCATGATGAAGGCAGAGATGCATTAGTGACTCACATTACAAAAATAGTGTTTGCTAATTTAATAAATTTACATCTCTATATCTGTGAATGACAAGTGTTTATACCACATGTGGAAGGCACCCTAGGTGAAGCAGTTTTTCGGTATTTGTTTACAATTCTGTGAAAATACATACAAAGTGTCAACTTTCAAATCAAGATTGCGCATTATAATGAGAAATAAATACTTACTTTACTATTTTATTGTGGGTTCCTGAACCCTTACAAATTTCAACATATACAAATAGTTTCAAAACGACACTAACACAGAAGAGAGTATGTCTAGACAGATGTAATGATTACCTAAGTCATTCGTTATATTATGTCATAAATGTTGTGTCTTAAGTATAGAAATAATTTTAAAATGCAATAAATTGGCCACAATATATAAATCAAAATATTTTCTTACTTCAGAACTGTGCTGTATGAGTTAAAGCTGGATGAACTGTAGTGCTAAGATACATGCTCCCTCCACAATATCCAACAAGTAGAAATTGGTAAACATTCAAGATTAAAGTATAAACAGTAGAAAAATGAAGGTAGCAGTTGCAATAAAAGGGGGCTAGCCAGAACCACTTTAACCTGTAGACATCAGGATAAATGTGACATTACTAAAAATATTTAGACAATACTACTTTGGGGATTAATAGATTACCAAAGGCGATAAATCAGTTTAGTTTAGAGAGGGTATTTTCTTTCAAACACATGAAGGTTTTAAATACGTCTATTGAGACATTTGTCCAAAGCAAAAAAAATACAATACCCTGAAATTTCCCATATTCTAGACAATAGTCCATGACAGTCAGAAGAGGCAGATGATCATACTCCATTCTGTTGCTCACATACAGATGTTATTAAAACAGCTGTAGGGACCAGCCCCAATCAAAAAAATACAAAAAAACCTCACCCAACACAAAACAGATACTTGGATAACCTGGCTATTCCTTTTTTTGCAAGTGTTCCTATGTCCTCATACTGAATTCGTGAATATAGTTTCCATATCCTCCCATACATGCTAACTGGCTTTTTAAAATTTGACCCATGAAGTCCACGGTATACAGATAAAACCTTCATCATAAACACAAAGCTCTACGTGATAAATATGTCAATCAAGGTAACTATGTATATTGTATATAAAATTAAATATCTTCTGTTTGCCAAGTATAATTTAACTATTTAACTATCTGTGGCTAGTTATAAAAAAATATTTATTAACCCATAGAGATTAAAACACAATTTCACTAACTCATCCATCCAGCACATCTGAAAGAATGGCACTGGGGTTCTGGATAGGTAACTTTATCTAATCACATTCTCATGATAAATAGACAACTTTGATTTCTGGGCTTATGTAAGAACACTTGTTTGGGGGGTTGGTTGGTTTTTGCTTTGTTTGTGTGTGTAGTTTTGTTTTAGTTTTATACATTATGCCCTAAAAATATTATTCTTACTTATTTGGGGCTTTTTGGTTTTTCTCCTCACAAAAGACAACAAGTAGGAACATTTACAAACTTGTCATGAGACATGAAAGTAACAGATACAGAACAAGGAGTAAGGAAGAATGGGGTGGGAGGCGGGAAGGGTCATATTAATAAAACCACGTATTAGATAGACATTTGCTGTGCCTGCACATCCCCAAAATAGCGCAAAGATGCCAAATAGCAGATTTGTTCAGGGACCTTAAAGTTCATGAAAAGCTAGTGGTTAATTCATTCATAACAGTCCACATGCAGCTTGCAGCAGATCAATTCTCCTGCTGTGTTCCACAGCATGTCAAGAACCAGTAAGTCTGCTGTGTTAAGAAGGGGCAATCATCGTATGATACAAAACTATTTGCAGGGGTGGGGGGGAGTAAAATAAGATTATCTCAGGGAGGATGAGAAACTTTCCCCAGTGTTCCCCTCTTCTTTCTAGACTCAACAATGAAATACAAATAAAACAACAATAGATCGTATCATGAGATGCATGGTGAAACACGTGTCAAAGCCTACAAAGAAGCACCCCACATCACTGATTTTATTTAAATCGCATCCAAGAGATATCTAATAAGCAAAAGATGAGAAGCTGCTTCTAAGATAGAGCTCATTGCTGATGCCATGCTTCTGAATAGAAAGCAGACTGAAACACAGGCATCAAATCTCTAGAGTCAGTACCTTGTCTTTCTCAAAAGGCAGAGGTAGATGAATCTCTAATCTTCTCAAGCTCTTAAGTATGTGGCTCCTACCAGAAAGCTTCCCCAGTGCAGTGTACTGGCTGGCTTCCAAAGTCCTAGGGGAAAGAATAATATTTCCCCCAGCACATCCAGCCCAAACATCATCAGCTATCATAAAAGGGCTAAGTACCATACTCCAGTAAAAAGATGTTGACACAGTATTCTTATGTTCCTTTTACTGAAGCAGACACTATACAGATGAATGAAGAAGGCTTAACAAAAATTAGATGTTAAAACAAGATGGATGAGGCATGAATATAGAAAATGGAAGGAACAAGTGGAGAGTAAGAAGGAATCAACCTTACTAAGAAGCAATTAAACTGTGAAATCAGTTCTTAATTACGGCTTTAGAAACTTCAACTGTAGACAGTGTGCACATCATTACAGGAATGTATGATGAACTAAGGCTGACAAATCTGAGCATACATGGCATTGAAAGGAAAACATATATTCTTACAACACTATACAACAGTTATTATGCTGTTGCTCCAATCATATCTTAGGCTTCAACTAATCTTTCAATGTGCATAGGTTGCAAAATTTGCTGTCATTTTTACACACAGAAATACATGGAGACTGCACGTTGAAGGCTTAGTTTGACAGAAGAGGACTAATCAGAACCAGTTTCAAGCACCCCATTCCTTCAAGATTCAACTGTTTAATTTAGTTTTATTTACAGTGGGGTTTGAGCCTCTTTATGGAGCTAAACAGCACTATGTGCTCGGAAATTACAAGCAAGACTGACTGACTGAGAGAAGCAATTTAATGTCACCTTTCTACACAAGTTTCCAACAAAAATTTAAACTTTCTATCCTATTTTCTTCCTTCAGAGCTTTTCTATGATGACTGCGGTTTGGGTAACAGTCTTAAAATATTACCACCTCTTCAATACACCAGGTGGGCACCAACCATGTATACATCACATGATATGTTTCAAATTTAGTTGTCTCTCATGTGCCTTCTATATAATCCAAACAGTAAATAATGTCTCTGTAGAGTAATAAATGCTTAACTTAAATTTTTAGAAAGTATATACTGTACACTACTAAAATCATCTTTGGTCCCGAAAATAAGGAAATTACAAATTTACATTTGCTTTTCTGTTTTACAAAGCATATCATATTTTAAATTAATACTCTCTCTGAATTCTACCCTGAAAGCTCTGTAAAGCTCAAGTCATGATGTAAGTAATAAATAACAGCATACTGTTCTCAATTCCAGAAAACTTATTTCATATGTAAAAGCACTCAAGGTCATTCAGGTATACTATACTACATGACGAAGTATTACATTGTATGAGAAGTAGAACTGTATGATTCTGCATTTGTCATTCCAGCTAAAAGATCACAAAAGCTTTTCATGATCTCACTACAGAAAAAGTTTGGTAATGTTACCCTTTTTCTAGGCGAGGAAAGGTGTAAGGATTTGAAAGATACCAAATTCATAAACTGAGAGATGTACAAGACTGCCCACATCTCTGGAAAAAACCAGAATCAGCACAGGGAGCACAGGAGAGCAACAGGGTGTTCTCCAACATATGGACCATTCCAGTCCCTGTCATCACCCAGCCAACAGGATACACTTCTAATGAAAACCCTGTGCGGTGTAGCAGCTAATTCCATTTCTTCATTTCAGATGAGGGTTCCACTCTAACAGTATGGATCTTCTGGAGGACAAGATTCTGTATTTGAGTAAAGGGTTTGTAGGGTTTTTTGTGCATTTTGTTTTGTTAGCTTGAGTTTGCTTTCAGTTTTGTTGGGTTTTTTGTTTGGTTTCTCTTTGTTTTTTGTTTGTTTGTTTTTTAACAATCTTTATATAAGCCACTTTAAGGCCAGTGTACAACTCCAGTCTAGGTATGCCACTTTTAAAAAGGTTCTTTTAATAGTTGAAATTATCTACAAGCTATCCTTGCAAACTTTGCCAATATCAAGCAGAGTCCTGAAAAACAGCAGGGCTATAACAACTGTACTGGCAATAAACAACTGTTTTATTTCATACCACATTGAACATGGAACTGTCATTTGCCTTTCACGAAATGCACAGTAATCCTGGTGAGACACCATCCCAATAACGTGACTGTGTTCTAAACCCAACACTAGTGGCTGGCTTAGATGGTTCCATCTTTCTTCAGAACTGATGTTCCCTTTGGCATTAACTTTCACTGAAGTACCATAAAATGTCACTACACTAACTGGTTAACTATTGCTTGTTAAAAAAATGCAAGTTTTCTTTAACCTCATTAGTAATTCTTTCTGAATTTTAATCTCTGTCCTAACCATTAAGATGAAATGCACTGCAGACATCAGCAAACTGAAAAATCAAGAGGCATCAGTTTTCTCACCAACTTTTCACGCATCAAAATAATTCTGTTGCTTGATTCAAACACTGCAATGTTAGGTTCATGTCCATCACTACCCCACTTCCCTCTGGCATTAAAAAAGCCCATGCATTTCTATTGAACTTCTGTTTGGTATAATCTGCTTTTCATGTTTAAGAGTGACCTATCTGCAATGTCTTGCGGATTGTTCTTAAGACTCCACTTAACTGCATTAATCCAATTAAGAGTGTGCCTACATAGGAACACAATCCAAAAAGTGTTCAAGTCAAATGTGAGAGAAATTCAGGCATACATGGCATACAGTTTCAGAGATTTCATCAGTTTATACCAAAAAAGAATTCAGCTCCAGAGCTCTGCTCCCACAAACATTTTCTTCATGTAATATGCAGGCATTGCATATTCCAAATAATGGATTACATAGATATGAACACCAATAAAAAAATCCAGAAAAATATCAAAGGACATCTTCCTAATAACACTCTGATACTGTCTCACCAATTTCTGCAGATATTTTTTGATTAGTGAAAATATACTTTTCTTCCCTGGAAGTACAATTAAAATAAGAAAACTTCAGTTAAGTAAAACTATTTCTAAATAAATCAACACAACCATATCACCCTCCAATTATCTAAACTCATTTTCCAAAGAAACATTAGGGAAAAAATTTTGCAGAAACATCCAATAATATTTTTTTTAAAAAAATCAGTTTTATCTACTACCAACAGTTTTAATTTTAGAAGACACAACCAACATTCCGAAATTGAAAGTATTTATCTTACATGAATCGCAATAATGCAACCTTAGAAACACTTTATAAGGACATCATAATTTTTTGCTAGTTCTTGCTTACCCTAGGCTTCTTGGAAAGGTTGAACCTTAAAAAACAAAACAAAACAAAAAAAGCATCATGACTGGAATGTTACCCCTTCTTTCTCACTGTGCCCTTCAACCCCCTTTTCTCTACCAGCATATTTATTTTCCCATTTCAGAAAGAAAAATAGATCTATCCCAACATTAGTAGAAAACTACCTACTTGCACTGCATTATGGCAACCATTCAGAGAAGGCACCAACATTGCACGCAAAGTTCAGATCTGGACACGGTCATGCATGAACTGAATATGGCAATTTCAGAGTAACCCATGGGGTAAGTACCTCGACTCTACATCCATCAAACAAAAAAAGCAAAACGGTTGTCCATTTCAGCCGCGTGAGTGCACCGACAGTGAAACTGCAGGAGATCTTTTAGATGAGAATTGAGCTGCACTGCTGAGGCTGCATGAGGATGGATACCGAGAGTTGGGGAACATGATGCGTGGCTCAAGTTATTGCTATTTGCTCCTCGCTTTCTTTTTGCATGTGTTAGGTTAGCTTTTGGTGGATTGCTCTCTTCTTTTAACCAACCAACGTAGTGCTGGTCTTAGTGTTTACAACAGACAAAGAAACAGTGGCAGAACATGTATATTCAGAACTTGCACTTGGGAGAGGGAAAGAAAGTACTGTGCAGTTAATCCAAAACAATAACATACTTCAAAACATATATATAATATATATTATATAAGCTATATAATATATGTGTATATATATGTGGCCATCTTAAACAGATCTTGCTTTTGAATGACCAACATTTACTGCCTTTATGACAACAGCTTCTGACTCAATCCATCTCTGCACATATGCAGGGCTGGGCATTCTTCGACACCATCTGATCTTCCTTTTCTTCCTTAAATAAAGATAAACCCCTTTATTCCATGAGGGAGTTAAGCACTTCTTTTCCCTTTGCAGTCCCATTTGAATGTCACCTTCATGCATCCAGACGCTGAATCTCAGGGCGATGATCTACTTCTCTGGATTCTGTCCGAGCACGTATGTAATCGCTGGTCTGCCGACTATTTTGTTGTCTGCTGGTCATTCGCCACTTTTTAATAGCTAAATATGTATTCACAGCATACACTGCCATTGCCAAGAAACCAAATATCTACAAGAAGTAGAAAAAATTGTCAAAGAATTTTTGGAAACAAGAACAATGGTAGTTTCACAATAAATCCCTCAGAAGCTTAGTTTTCTACTTTATTTGCACTGACAAATCATCATGGCTTGTAAAATTGATGTTTCTGTTCTTCAATGACCTAGAGAATCTGCAAAAGCAACTAAGATCAATGATGCCAGAAAGTAAAGTTCTCTGCTACGAACATGACAATTAAATCCTGCAATGCAACTTCAATGGAAGAATCTCTTATAAAGAACAAAGCTCTTCATCCAACAGCTCATTCTTCAGGGTGTACGTAACAATAAATGAATGACAAGAGAACAGATGACCAGTCCAGACTATTGGCCTGAAGAAGGAGCTAATTTGCTGTCCTTCTTGCAGGTTTCTGCAGAACTGTTATGTGATTTTCAGTTCTCAGGTTTGAAAAGGAATAAACAAAAAAACAACTCAAGCACAGAATTAATTTACTTAACCTTTCTGTTCTAGATTTAAAATCTTGCAGTACTACTATACTCACTCCACAGAACAAAAACTATCTGTAGTGAGCCAGAAGAACTCCGCAAATTATGTGTAAGCAGCTCCAATTTCTGGTGAATTTTTGGCGCTGTTTTCTGTTGGCTTGCAATATAGAGCAGTAAGCTAGCTACAGAGAAAGAAGCAAGGCAAATTCAACTGTTAACGTGTTCTCTGCAAGTTATTTTTCTGTTTGTTCTAGCCTCAAGCCTTAAGACAAACAACTCAAAAGATGTCAGTAATTTTTAAGTCAGAAGTAATGGCAAAGACAACAGGAGCATTCAATGAACATGAGGGAAAAGTTAGTCTTAGTTTTAACAGAAGGTAAAGAGTCATATATAAAGAAGTTCAAATTCTTACCACAGCAGCAATTTCTGCTCCAGTTTTATGGTTTAAAGCAGCAAGTACTACAGAGGCAACGAAAAAGAAGAAAGTGCTGAGTCCAGTGTTGACCAGATCCTAAAAAAATAAATTCATTAGCATTACTAAACAATTATTCTTTGCTTGCTTTTATTAGAAGTGATGAAACAGAAAAAGGTTAGAACAAGAATTCCGGCAATACTTTCCCCACAAAAGAAGGCAAAGACTGTGTCACAGAGGAAACGCAGCAGGTGTGCTCGGCAGCCTGTGAACTGAAGTCAAATACCACATATACATAAAGCCGCAGTGCAGGTTCTGGATGCGATACCTCAATTTCCCACAGTATGAATTAAAGAACCTAAACTGCTTTGAATATTAAAGATTGAGCTGTGTACATGAAGACTCCAGCGTTCAAGTAATAAAAAAAAACACCAGCTGCTTTAAAAGTTTAACATAGAAAAGCACAACAAAACTAATAGTATAATAAAATTAACAGCTGCAAAGTTAAAATGAAAGTCATATTCAAAATGAAGTAAGTTTTAATTGTAAGGGAGCTAACCATGAGAACAACCAAAGATGTACTTAATATTCCACTTTGTTCCTTATCAGCCAGATTATGCTTTTTTCAGACACACATTTTGCACTTCAGTAGTAACATACTTACAGACTAAGTGGATGATGTATAATGCTCTACGATTTATGGGGTGTTGAATCTGTGAGCTTCATGGTCTTGCCAAAGGAGAACAGCACATGCCAGACAGCCAGACCTATCCACAGCCTGACACATTACCAGCTATCTCCATGCTACAAATTGACTGGAGGGCTTCTTGTAGCAAGTTTTGAGATAGTGCAAAATAGGAAATACTGCTGAAATTAGACTGCTGGTGCCTTTATTATGATTCTTTCAGGAAGCTAAAGATATAAGTGTGTTAGAAGCTTTGTCATCATCGCTGGCATTTTACTTTATTGTACTCTTTGCAAAAAATGTCAAATTTGCCCTTGCAAAGAGTCTAACAATTCAAATCTACAGAACTGATTCTATATTGAGGCTCCAATTTATTAACTTCTGCAATTCCATTTTCCCTGTTTAGGTCAAAAACTTTTAATACAATTAATGGGTTTACATTCATAATAAGGCTGGTTTCTTAAAAAAGCTAAAACTAACACATTTCTTCATATCCACAGATCAGATTGTTTGGAGCCTAATAAGTGAAGTGAGACTATCAGTAACACGGCCATACAGACATGTAATGGTAACATCACAGAGGCAAATATAAGCCAAGGTTTTTAATCCAAAATTTGGCACTTACTACTTAGAGCAGAAAGATAAGAAAAAAAATACAACGGTTTTGGACTAAGTCAGAGCAGAAACAAAAGAGAATGAATAAGAATTCAAGAAGTAAAGGACACTGCCTATAATAATGTCGCTTTTTTTCCACGTAATAGAAAATGAATACTCGTGACAATAAAAAGAATAAACTAATTGAAAAAAGATGAGCCATTTCAAATCTGGCCATGATGTAGCTGAAGTTCTTGCTATTATATTTATAGACAAAGTAAAAACCACATCACACAGATAGAAGAATTTCTGCTGAAATTACAGCAACCTCATGAGACAGTGTGCTTTGCCATAAAACACTGTACAAAGCTGCCATCCATAACAGAGAATAAAATCTATGAGCTGAATCAAATCCACTCTAGACTGCTGCTGCTGCTCCCTTTCCCCTTTAAAAAATGACTTGAAAACTGACTTCTGGTCACTTGCAAGATATTTGAAAGTCATTCTGTTCACTCACCAATGGTCCCACTGGTTCAAAGGACACGACCCAAGGACATATATTTGCTATTGCCATCATCAGCTGTCTGTCCCACTCCAAAGGGACAATAAGGCAGGAGGCACCTTACCTTGTGGATGAAGATGGGTCTAGGCTGGGGCAGTATTTTATACTAAAAAAGGGTGAGGCTTTTGTTCTGTTGATTCTGCGATAAAGGTGGGAAACTCTGGAAAAGTGGACAGCATCCTACAGTCTTGCATTTTTAAGGCTCTGGGTAAGTATGATTCCTAGATGAATGAGGATGGAAAACTGAACTGGGTGCTCTGAATGAAAGGCCTGTTAACAGGCCTGAAAACTCCTATTAAGCAACTCCTGGAAGCTGCAAGGCACATTGGCTTCAAACGCTGCCGTGTAGCCCTCCAGTTCAGGACGTTACCAGGCATCAGTAATATCCACATGCCTTTATCCATCACTCTTCATTACTTCATATATGCCAACTTTTAAGAGATATTCAATAAAATTACAGGTTCTGCCTTTTTAGCCCTGTATTTCAACTGCACAAATGACAAGGTACTACTCAAAAGGAAGATGGTGCCATACTGCGATCGTAAGGTGTATAAACAAAAATAATACTAAACTTTATTACTAAACATTGTATGAGTATTTTGCACCAAAATTAAAAAATGGAAACACGGTTTCTCAAGCAAAAATAAGTCCCAGAAAGAACTAAATTAACAGTATTAATTAACAAATGCAACATAACAAATTAATGTAACAAATTACTTTCAGCATCTCAAGCACAGTATGTAAAAAAAAAAGTATTAACACAAGTGACTTTCAAAACCTTTCGTCACCCCTCTGAAGGTCAGGGACAAGCTATGATTTTGAAGAAATGGAAGAAGTGGCCTCAAAATCAAGATTCATATGATTTTATTTTTTTTTTCTTATTATTATTATTTTTGAGTTGGAATACAAGCTCTGTTAGGTTTAGTAACTGCTGCAGATAACAAAACAGGTTGCTGAATGAGTGCTTCTACAATCCCGGTTTCGCTTTCTTTTCTTGAAGATCACCTGTCTATTTCACTCTCAGTTCTTTCCTTGCTGCTCCTCACTGCTTTCCCTGCATGTTTTTCCAATAAACAGTCCTACAAACAGACAGGATCAGCAGTCACTGTCACAAAGCAACAGTCCTTACTAGCAATAACTACCAAATCTTGTAATACTTCACATATTTAAAAGTTTATATTTCTTACAGAATAATGCATCATTTACACCATGCTTCAACAAATCAGAACTGTCCACAAAGATCACTAAGCCAGAGGAAATAAATTCTGACAATTTTTTTTTAAATCTATAAAATATTAATTTTTATCCTTAATAGGCATTGGTGTTTTGACAACAGTAAACATAAAAGTGAAGGATGACTTAATTTCTCATTCAACACCTAAGCAAGCCAAAGAAAACCAAGATGCTTTTTCAAAAGAGAAGTGGAAAAAAAAATAGATTAAAAAAATAAAATCAAAATTGGCCTGTGAAGGCCTTTGAACTACAGCTTTGTAATTACACTCTTCAGAGCCAAGGCTGGCATGTCATCTGGCAGTTTGTCATTCTGGAACTGCATCAAATTTTCTGCCGACTACTTCAAGTGTCAGTTGCTTGCACACAAGGTTTCATCGCTGCAACAACTGAAAAAAACCTCCAAGCCTGCAAAGATGATGAAAGACATTTTCAGGCATTTCTACGTCTTCCAGGAGACACACCTGAGTCCTCGTCTTTCCTCCCTGTAGCAGTGCTTCCCTGGGACTGAGTCCAGGCTAATAAGCTCAGCAAAACTCTTAACTGCCATGCTCAGTTCTGTGCCTCCTTTTTGAGGTTGCTCTAAGCTGAAAAACTGTGCGTTCAGAACTAAACACACACACACAAAATACACTGTCAGGGCTCCAACGGATGCTTAAAGAAAAATTAAATAAAAATCAGTGGTCAAAATCAATTGGAATTTTTTTTTCCCTATACACAGATAAATAGTTTGTTCTACTGGCTGATTAAGCAGTGATTTACATCTGTAATGACTCTGATTTCTCTCATCTTACAAACTCTCATCTAAGGGACCCTATCAAATTCCAGTATTCTCAGCTATTTATTTGTACTTCTCTCCCTCCCCAAGTCATCTCGGTTGTCAGCCCTGAAAAAAAGCATTATGGTGGATCCACTCCGCAGTGACAGCACTTGTCAGCCAGCCTGACAAACCCCACACACCTGCCGGACAAACCACCACCAGAACACAAAAGGTGCCAAACACGCTTCTGTTAACTTTCCTACCCTCTCCCTACTTCTAGGGGGCCATGTCACACAGTTTGGCTGCAAGATCTTAAGCTCTCTCTGTAGATCAGATGAGATTCAAATAATGAATTTTAAGAAAGGCATCATGCAGCCCAACACAAAATCACAGCAAACGTTCTGTTATTAGATAACTCTGGGAGCAAACGTTTCAAAGCAGCAGCTCATGAGTGAAGCAGGAATCTCTGCTGTGGCGTGTTCTTCGTTCCCCCGTGCCACTTGCTGGTCTCCTTGCAGCACAGGCTCCCTTTGAGCCGTGAAGTATAAAGGAAATGGAAATTTCCACTGACAGGTTCCCCAGCTTCTGCATTTTTGCATAATATTGATAGTGCTGCACAACACAGACAAGCGTCTGTTCTTTAACCTCACGGTAACAGACCTGCCTCTTTCCAACACTCAGGCAAAATTCTTTCTGGCCTTTTCCAAGATAGCAGACATCAGACAATATCCACAACACATCAGAAAGAAGACTAACGTTAATAAACAAACAATCCTATGTTGGACAACAGCAGTTGATGGCTTGATACTTTCTAATATGCAGGATCTTTTGGAGGCAAATGGTTTCAAATGGTTCCTAGAAGGTTTGCGATTGCTGTGTTTAAAGCAAGACTTCTTCCTAAATTTAAGACTATTAAATTATTTCAAACATTGTAACAGCCTCTTCTAATCATACAGCTTCTAAAAACAAAGTTTGAGACTCTCCACAAATGAAATACGTATCATAAAGTGATACATATTTTTTTGGCATGTATATTACTGAATTTATACATAAGCAGGAGTAGCTTCCTCCTAAAACACTGAGGAGTGTAGAAGTCTGTTGCTCAGAAGGCAACTCCTCATCTATAGGGGCTTCAAAATTATCAAAGTAACCATCAAAACACAGGAAAATACAAAATATTCAAAGAGGCAAATAATGTATAATAATATACATCTAAATTGTAAAGAACAAAATGTCAAAATAAGAATGTAGAATTGTGGCTGAAGATTTGTTGGCTTAAATTTCCTATTAAGTTTTTCTTACTCATCTTCCATGGGCATTTTATCAGCAGCCTTCAATTTACTGCTCTGTCCATGGAACGACAGACTGTGGATATCTCAAAGTGAAGACATTCCCACACTCCTCTCAGTACCAGTCCTATCAGACTAATGATTGTTAAAATCAGTGAGTGATACCAGGAAGAAGGATGGTCTTACAAGGTAATGGAAGTCAGAAGCTTCCAGTTCTCACTTCCATTAGAGATCTTTGGTACAATGATGGAAGAAACATTTCATCTTTGTTATATAACTGAAAGAATGTGGCATGTGACACCCTGGCAACTTAATTCTACCTCTGTTGATGTGCCAATAGGAACTAAAGCAAAAGCATTTCCAGGGGGTTCCCTTTGCCCTTCAAGTGGAAGCCTGACCACATTGCGTTGCTCCACACTCTTTAGGTTGGAGGTTCAGAGTGTGACCATTGCACTTAAGATCAAAATATTTTCTTTGAAAAAAAATAATGAAAATTCAAACACGGACACAAAACAAAAAAAACCCCAACAAATAATCCACCCCACAACCTGTTGAATTTTAAGCCCTCTTTTCTCTTTTTTTCTCTTTTCTCTAAAAGATCTCTAATGGAGTGCTATGCAGAGACTCAAAGCAGCAATTCTTGTCACTCTAACACCGTAAGAAGTCAGGGTAGCTGA
The DNA here is from genome assembly GCF_000703405.1 of Apaloderma vittatum. NCBI lineage: Eukaryota > Metazoa > Chordata > Aves > Trogoniformes > Trogonidae > Apaloderma > Apaloderma vittatum. Next base: position 32,499 of record NW_009720281.1, read on the forward strand.
AAGAACTACCAGTTACACCTTGGTATCTGCTGCATCATTTTGGGAAAGGCAGAGAGTCGCATTTAAGCTTCTGTACTTAGGTATATTCAAGAGACTGTCAAAGCATTCCGGTCAGCAGTAAAAGTCACAGGGCTCAAGAACAGAACAAAAGGTACAGACATACAAAGTCAAGGCATTAAACCGAATCTTACAGAGATACAAGTTCAGCTCACTCACAGACACCACACATGCTGCTCTGCAGTCTCTTGAAAAAAGTTTGATTCAATTTACTTTGAACATAAGCTACATCTAGTATCCCCTGTGAAACTGTTTCCATTACACTAGCAAAACTATCACCTATTTTACCTAACACTGATGCACTTCAACACATTTGCTATCATGCTCTAGCACGTGCAGAAGTGTGTAGCACAAAGACAGTCTTCGATTGCAGTTATCAGTGTCAGGCTGTCGTGATGCTCCTCAAGCCACCGAGCTGGCCACAGAAAGAGACTGCTTCCTCTCTGTAGCTGCTGCTTTACAGCTTGTCACAAAGGTAAGTGCGATGGTGTGAGTGGCAGAATGGAGACAAAAGAAGCAAAAGCAAGACAACCCAGTAACATTCCAGTGGTTCCACTGGTTTTGTTTTGCAAGCCACCTAGATCTCCCCCATCTACAGGTACCAGTCCAGCTAATCCATCTACCAAGTACTTTTAGGAAGAGTTCCTCAATAGATCATGCATCCCCAGGGGACAAAGCATCATTAAATTCAATATTACAGTCTCGTTTTTACACAAGTCATTTAGGCTTATAAACAGCTACTGCAAATGCACAAATTGCAACATTAATAAACTGCATTGAAAACAAATTTTAAAAAATTACACAGAAGCCTGAAAACCTCGGGCTGGTCTCCAACAGTACTTATAAAACTACTATTATAAAACAAAACAGAACATAGGCACATATGTATCTGTAACGTTCAAAGAAGTTGATATAAATATTGCCCTTGAAGCTGATAGATCTTTTGCTACAGTGACTTAACATGTTGATTTTGTGACCTGTGTTTATGCAACCCAATCTGAAAGTTTAACTCATAATACTGCATGGAAATAGAGACTTGTACAAAAGGAATGTGCACTGCCAGCAGTTCTCTTCCTAAAACTCCTCATATTTGACAACACATTAAGCATAGCCAGTCAACTTTTAATATAGTTATGCAATTCAAAACACTCGATTTTCACAGAACGCACATAATTTTTTACACTACTACCCAATGATTGTATCAATCTGTGTAGGAAAATATATGTAGCCTGGCTGTTCTAATAATAAAAAAACAGCTTAAGAGAGAACAACGGGCTACTGTAAATGCAGCATCTGACAAAGTTAAATAGCTACAGGCTGCTTTTTTATCCACTTCATCCACAAACAGTAATTGCTGGCATTAGCACAAGTTTTTCCTTCCAAAGAGAATCTACCAGAAGACAATTTTAGTTCTATTTAATATAGTCTAATCTTGCTACATTTTAAAGCTGATTCTGCTGTTAGTATTAAAAATAAGTAAGTTAAATGTATATATTATACAGCATACAGAACACTCATACACAACCTTAAACAACAGTAGAAAGTAACATTCAAAGACCAAATTTAAAAACGATTTGCAGCTATTTTTAACTGAGGATTTGTATGAACTTACAGTAAGATTCCAGTTGATCTGTGGTATTCTTGTGTGAAGATTTAGACTGAACATAAGCAATAGAACTCCAGTAACCACCAATGCACTGCAGCTCACAAACTCAAAGAAATAAAGGCCTTCACAAGGGGAGCATTCCATGATGGTCTCTATGCAGATGAATGCAATCAGTGCCAAAACCTAGGAAGAAAAACAAGTGGAAAAAAATATAAATAGATTTCCACATTTTGAAAGCAGCCACAAGTATTCCTGAAATTTCCACTGGGAACATGATCAGTTTACACTCCGGAATGTGTGATTTTAGTTTATAACAGGGCACTGTCTAAAGAACAAAAACAAAAGCAAATTAATGCAAGACTCTCTGGATATCTCCTGTTTAACAAAGCATATTTTAGCAAAATTACAAGGAGTTTAACATCAAAATGACTGAGACACCCAGAAAGGCATGAAAACCTTACAGGCCATTGGCTTAATATGCAAACGCTTTATTTCATTTTTCACTCACGGTAGGCTATTTCAAAACCTGAAGATGGAATGCATGTATCTATCGGGCCAACCTCAAGCCCAATGACATAGTATTAACGTAGTGTTACTGTGAAAGAAATTTCAATAAAGCTGTTACTGAAAATTCACTAACAACTTCAGATCTAAACAAATTCACAACAGAATAGATTCCAAATCTCTACCACCCTCCAAAACCATCTGCCTTGCTCATGTTTTTTTGTCACCAATATGCTATATGCCATATAAAAATGTATTCTATCATTCCCATATAAGACAATAACACAAGCAGCAAGAGATGAAGGAAAAACTCCTGGTGCTGCAAACACATACAGCTAACTGGGACAATGGTTAGTCACACTAAATTCAGAAGGTATCTTGGTAAACACAAATGAAGACTTCTGCAACCCGAGAGTTTAATTTACTAATTAGACTAAAAAAAAATGAAATTCACTCTGCTTCCCATGATCAGGGTTAAAGGAATAGCTAAAACAAATTAAAAAAAAAAACACTCAACAAACACCAAAGAAACTCAACAACAACAAAAAATAAACAAACAAAAACTCCCCACCAAACACAACCCCTCTGCCCCAAAAAAACCCTAACCCACAACTGTCAAGTAACACCTCTTTTCATAGTTTAGAGTGATGAGTTCTGACAAGTTTTTCCACAAGCAGAAGTTTCAAGGTTGGTTTACTGAGGAAAAATGAGAAGTTGAATGTGGCAGAGATCTCCTCTTCCACAAATTCCTGTTCTCTCTCACAAATGACACAGCTACAGCTTTCTCGAGCAGAGTCTAGACAGAAATTTTTTTGTGATGGATGAAACAAATCTTTTCATCTATTTTTCTCTCCACTGTGTACTTCAGAGAGTTTTCTATTCCATCCTAATTCCTGCAATGCTCTAAATTCTGTGTAACACTTATTACTATCTTTAAGTTAGTTTTAGTTTCACTTCTACTTCCACTCTTCTTGAAGTACAGTGGATACTTTGTCATAATGGAAACATCTGCTTATTCTACTGGATGCTCAGGGCCATGCAGAGGCTTGCAGAGCTTTTTTATTCAACAAAGGAGATGCAGAAGACTGGTCAGCAAAGCTGGACCAACATGAACAAGCTTCAGGGTAAGCTGAGACAAGGTCTGGGTCTGCTCCACGCATGCGCTTCAGCTCCGGCAACTGCGACAAAGCAAACCTGCCCCTGCCCTTCACCCCTCATCTCCGACCACCACGTAATGCAAAGGCAGAAGAAAAAAAAATCCCCAAGTATAGGAGTACATACGAGATGGGATTTTTTGGTGCTTTTTGTCTTGAATAAACTGGCAAATTGTTACCCGATTTTATTGTCTTGCACACTGAGGGCTGCTAAGACAACTCCTGTACAGGGTGAAGCTCTTGCACTTCTGTTGAGGAGCACTGAACCCCCACATAAAGGCTCTTTTCAGAGGGAGCAGCCCCTCACTGGAAGGAGATGAAGCGACCACAATTTAGAGCCATTTAACTCCTGAAAGAGAGCCTCTACGCTGGGATCCAATGTCCTTTAATTTAGCCACATTCGCCTCCTACCATTATTGTATTCTTCTCAACTTTCCTGCAAATTTCCCTGGAGAAGGGCGCTTAATGAAGAAATCATCTGCCTTAGGGCTATGTAAATGGATTTTATTTACATCACTTTCTTGGCAACCCTGGCAACTCAGACATGTAACACTGTATTTCCCCAAAAGGGAGAAAATGAAAGAGAGCTTTTAGGAGGTTGCTAACGGTGTATTTTTCCTGTCAGAACATGTTGTGTTTTATTTTTGAAGAAAATAATCAAACAACTTTGCACTAAAAATAAAAGAGACAGTTCTGCAATGAAAACAAAGTAAAAAAAAAAAAAAAGAAAGAGTTTTCCTGTTTATCTAAAATGTTACCACAGAAAGCCTTATTGTGTGGTTAAATGACATAATTACACATGATTTCCAAAAAACCACAAAATGGTCAGCATTTTTTCTGCCTGAAAAATACCCACAGAATTTTAGGAAGAATGTCACACTACCAAGACATTTTTACATCCAGACTGTTTAAATTAATGGTACAGCAGAATACATACGCATAAAACACAATAAATAAATCGCTTTTACACCACTTAAAGTATCCAAAGACATTAAATTTTCCTGAATTAAAATCTAGAATTATTGTTCCTCATTTACTTGGCCCCACAGCCCAAACTTAATGTATGAAACCTAATGGGTCTCATTCCTTGCAAAGCACATGCATTTCCCACATCTAAAACAGCTGGCACAGATACGAATATTTGGGATCATATGGCTGAAACACAGTTCTGCTTCTCCAGCAGGAAACCATCTTTTACCCTAAGCAGAAGAATGACTGATTTCCCGCCTGTTAGTAGTCTGCATCTGTAAGACTAAAAGAAATGCGCTATTAACTCTGGTAATTGGACTGCAAGGAGCCTTAAATCGCAAGCGAGAATTTAACTTTTCTTACAAGATAGAAAATTCAGGAAAATGACACCTACCAGAAAGGGAAGCTTAAGAAGCACCAGTAATTCAGCACCCTGGCTAAAGTAAATTGTGCCCTAATGGCACAAAATACAATGCTGAACAAATCCAGAGAAACTCAACCAGACCTCCAAATTCAACTTTAATTAGGTTTCGGTGATGATGATAGAAATAGCAGCAAAATATTTAAATTTCAGATCTTCATTGTACCTCTAGGTTTTTGCATGTAGCTGCAATACTTCAGTTTTCATTATTTCTTAGTTCACTTTTGGATGTAACATGGCAAGACTTCAGCACATGAAGCATTGTGGAATCTTTGTTAATCAGCTGATCTTTTGCCACCTCCAGCAGTTTTCTATAATCCTTGAAGGATTCAGCTACTGCTGACTTCCCGTTCTGAACTTTGACAAAAGACCAATTCTAAATATCGAACATCTTTCTGAGGCCAGAAACATTTTGATGGGGTATTATGATAAAAAAGTAATATTTAAGAATGAGGATAATCAACACTCAAAGCTAAAAACAGAATGATAGCTGTTTTAAAACTCTGAGTACATCAAAACTAACATTTACTCTAAAAAATAAAAATAAACTAATCAAATTGAACTAAGGTGAACAGAAGATATCCTCAACTGGCTAAAACAGAAATGCATCAGTTTTAAAAGTGAACTTAACCACAGAGTCTAGAATGAAAGAAAACTGCAGTCATGCAGTGACTTATTTCCTGCTAACAATGTTTTGTTTATTGCTAGGACACTCCTAAACAAGAAACATCCCTACCTGCTAGATAAATGCAAAACTGACGCCAGTTCCAATACCACTAAACAAATAGTATTTTACAGTACAGAAATACTTTATGGTTCGGGGTTTTTTTGAAGAAAAAAACATAGTTCTTCCTGTTACTGCTAAATAATTTAGGATATTTTTTCAGGTTACATTTATATTGTCTTCAAAGTAAACCCATTTTAACACTCAAAGTAGTAACTGGACACGCAGACAGTTGCAAAGCCCTGGTCTGCACGTCTCCCGCGTGGCTCATGCTGGAAGCATCAGCGACCCAGCACACAGCACGCTGCTCCACACAAGGTGGCCTCAGGCTGCAGCACTGGGCACAGCTGTGGCCACCACCTCCTCCTCTTCCTCCCTCGAAGGGCAGAGTCCCAGGTGACCGCTCACCCCAGCACCCTGTGGCACGAGGGGCGTGCCCCGCTGGGACGGGAAGAGCCGCCTCACAACCCCGGCTCTGGCCCTGTCTCCGCCAATACTTATTCACATGTACCATAATTCAAAGTATTTTCATTAGCAACAGGTCCTGCAAGACAATGATGAACAGAATCCCAACATACTGAGTTAGACATTTCTAACTTTCCCATTTATATGCTGGACTAATTTCTACACAATGAGTGAAATGAACAACTCATAAATGAGAAGACTTATTCTGTATCTATAGTACACTGAATTGTGCCAGTGGCTTCAGTGAGGAGACATAAATCAGTAAATTATAAGAGGTAGGGTTCCCCCACTCCTTGTCATCACATCCTGGTATCTGAGGCTTGATTTTCGCACACATTGTCTCATACTCATTTTGACAAGATACCTGCAAGCACAGCTCTCTAATTCCCAAACACGACAAGCTAGTCTCCCTAACAATACTGCCTGGAGCAAGACAGAGGCAGCTGCAACTTAAAAAGGTCAGACAGCAAAATTTTCTCAACAGCCACCTCAGTGCTGCACTTAATGTAATTTTGTACACGAGTCCCCTGCATCTGCCTCAGCCACTGCCAACTGCACATCGTGAGGGCACAAGGAGAATAAAATATGTTTCCATTAGTTCCATTTGCTGCTACTCCGACTCAAGAGAGCATGTCCAGGAGAGGCACCTCTCGGCACACTGTGCGACCTCCCATTCCAATACCTACAGTCCATTTCCAAGTTTCTTCTATTAAGTCAAACTGTAAGAACTCATAACTTAGCATATCTTTGCTCTTTAAACAAAAAGAATAAATGCAGTTATCCTATTTTTGTCTTCAGGCTGTATACACATGTTCTGTACGGTACATACACACATGCTCTCTGAAATTGTGTGTGGCTATTGCTTCACTTACAATCAGCACTTTTGATCTGTCTTTGTGTTCCCATTCACATTAATAGGCCAATCTGTTGGAAACCTTGGCTAGTGAAAACAAATCAATACTGTATATCAGGAGCAAATAGTAGGATAAATTGACTGGTTTTAAGTAAAAAAAATTAGTCAAGTATTTGATCTGTGCAGTCTCCTGTTTAACAAGACTGTTACGCTATTTTTAAAAGTGAAAGTTCTATTTTAAGACTATCGGAATCAGTCTGTATCCTTTAAAACCTCATTTAATCCCAATTACGATTCAACATCAAACATCCCACAAATACTACAACAAGAAAGGAATTTTAATGTGAAAACAATCAAGAACTTAAAGTAGTCCTAAGGAATCCATTAAAGTTTTTTGGGGTTGTTTTTGTTTAAAGGAAATGGTGCAAAATGTCCTTGCAATCCCAACGTTCCCAAGATTGCAATCTGAAGGCCCCCGTAGATGCCATGCCTTAAAAGGCAAAAAGAGTCTAGACGTACTGGTAAAACAGAACATTAAAAAAAATAGATGCAGGCCAGAACATTAAAGAGCGCTGCCAGCTGTACTGGGGAATGCATGAAACCTTCAGGCTCGTCTTGCTGTTTAGACTGCCGTAGAAGCGTTTTACAGTATCTCTCAACCGAAATAGAAAAGAGCCCACAAACTTTCATTGCATAACTGCAAATCCACCTACTCGTGATTCTATAACTCAAGAACAGATCTGCCTAAAGACTGCAAACAAACCTGGCACGCAGCAAACGGAAGGCTATAAAATGTTGTTAACTGCACAGAAGCCCAAAGACGCTGGCAACAATGTCTTCGCCTGCTCAGTCACGTTTCTTACTGTACTGTCACCATGAACCATACTGAACATCCCAAAGATCTAGGAAACTATCCTATAATTCTGGAAGAGCACTTTTCCCCAAAGACTTGAGACATTACTAAGTGATAACATCATCTAAAATTAAAGGATCCCCACGTCTAATAAAAGGTTTCATCTGCACTACATAAAAAGTTCCTAAGCATTAAATGCAACCATTAGCTTACCTTAGAAGAATATATGATCAACTATTTACTCACAACACTCAAGTGGCAATGTCAGTTCGGAGCATGCAAATAATTTCATGACAAAAGTTACTGAAGGATATTAAAGACCCATAGAACTTAAGGATTTCATAATATTCACACGTGTCCTTGCTGCCTTATTGCATGAACATTTCAGTTTAAAATGTACAAAATTACTAATACGGAAATGCTTGCAGTTGTTTCATAAAATAATTTTGCAAAAAAATGTCAGACCTGTGATGAGTAATGCTGTGTCACTGCTAGAATCGTGGAATCATAGAATCATTCAGGTAGGAAAAGACCTTTGGGATCATCAAGTCCAACCATTAACCCTACTCTACAAAGCTCACCCTTAAACCATATCCCCCAATATCACACCTAAACGACCTTTAATCACATGCAGGGATGGTGACTCAACCACCACAGTCTAACTACGCTTTCTGAGAAAAATTTCTTCCTAATGTCCGGTCTAAATCTACCCTGTTGCAGTCTGAGGCCATTCCCTCTTGTATCACTATACCTGTGAGAAAAGACCAGCACTACACTTTCAGGTAGTTGTAGAGAGTGACAAGGTCGCCTCCTCTTCTTCAAAATAAACAGCCCCAGCTCCTTCAATCGTTCTTCATAAGATTTATTCTCCAGGCCCTTTCCCAGCTTCGTCGCCCTTCTCTATGCTCACTCCTGCACCTTGATCTCTGTCTTGTATTGAGGTGTCCCAAACCGGACACAATACTCAAGGTGTGGCCTCACCAGTGCCGAGTACAGGGGAACAATCACCTCCCTAGTCCTGCTGGTCACACTGTTTCTAACACAAGCCAGGATGCTGTTGGCTTTCTTGGCCACCTGGGCACACTGGTGGCCCACATTCAGCTGCTTGCCCATTAGAACCCCCAGGTCCCTTTCTGCCAGACAGCTTTCCAGTCACACTGCCCCATTTGCATACAGGGAAATTAAAACACTAAAAGTTACTCTGCTGACTGAAACCACAATTCAGGCATTATGCCATGCTAGTAACATACTGCAGCATGAGCACAGCTCTCATCTTCGACATCTACTAAATAAAACAAGCCTTGAGATCTGTCACCATAAAGACTGCATTACTCAGTTCCTGCTGTTGTGTACTGCCAGGGCTTCTCAGGCTGGGCGAGTGCTACACTAGCTCCGAGACCTCTTTGCCCACTGTTAGTCATATTTTTGACTCATCTTTCCTCTACTCATAGTTGTACATCCACATCTCTTCTACATCAGGTTGGTGCTACCCAGTTCTTGCATTCCTCCTCCCATTTTCTGAAGAGGTGATGGTTCAAGTTCGAGACAAACCTAAATATTACTTCCATGTTTTGGAAGTAAATCATCTGACAATTAGGTGACTTTTTTTAAAATCAGAATGTATTTTTCTTTAAACGCAGCTCTAATTTAGAAGTAGCCACTATTACCACTACAGAGTAACAGCAACTGACTCACTGTTAAGATGTCTATTCATTGCGCATCCAGTTCTCTTTGTACACAAAATTTCAGTACAAAATTACTTGTTGAGGTCTAGAAACAAGGCATGTATTTCTGAAATGCAATTCTGAGCACAGAACAACAACTATCAAAAAGTGTGTGCAAGCTGGTTTGGTAAAATGATGCATGTAACTTGCATTAAAACAGATTCCTCCTCTACTGGTTAGGTTACAAGAAAAACATAACCTCTTAAATTACCAGTCCCTGTCCTTTTCTTATCTCAAGTGAGGCTCATCAACAAAAGACACTGCCAGAAAGATTTTAAGAAAAGAAAGTAGCTTTCCATATAATAATACCATTAGAATCACATTTCTTACTGTAGCATCTACAATTAGTAGGAGGGAAAAAAATAGAGTATACTTACTACAGAGATTATATAATTTCTTCCAAAAGCAGAATTTAAAAATATCCACCACCTTAGAGAAAAATTTCTAACAGGAATTTTGAGTGTACCAACAGTAGGACACTAGTCCATGGACAGATAGATGGTAGTTAAGAGACAGCACGGAAAAGATCAAAACCCATTCACCTTTCTGTGGGAAGACAACAGCGTGCACACAGTAATAATAAAAAGTAAAGCTAAACAGATTTACCTCATCATTCTCTATAGTATATATCAATATAGAAATATTGCTACACAGTAATGCAGATCTACAATCTTTAAAGAGAAATCAGGAGTTTCAGAAACACTGAGGAGACGTGGTTTACCTCAAGCGGATTTCTAAATATATTTGATCTTTTAAACACAGTATTGCAACAGTTGTCTTCCAAGACCAAATGGCAAAGATCACCAGTATCTACTGTCAGCATCTTGTGAATAAGCAGCTACAAATACCACTAAGAATCAAAGCTCAATAAACAACACAAAAAGTCACAAGGATTTCTTACATAAACACACAGTTATTGTTTGGAAATTATAAAAGAATAAAAAGATGGATTATACAGTTAAACCACACAAAGACTATAAATTACCAGTGCAGTCCTAGGATGTAACAGGAGAGGCATCTCCAGCAGAGCTAAGTGACATGTCATCACACACGCCGGTAAGACGCACTTGAAAGCTTATGACAACATGTCACTTCTCAAGCCTTCCCAGATGCACTTGGGGGGGGGGCTACCGAGAAACGACCACCTCAGTCAGCCAGGGGTGCGAGGAAGGGCTGCCGGATGGTCCCGAGACCAGGGAGCCCCTCTTACGAGGGGAGTCCAAAACAATTTCGTATTGCCCTGTGCAGCAAGATGAAGGCTGGCTGAAGGCAGGCAGCTGCTTCAAAGTGCATGGAGTAAGGAGTTGTTATGGAAAACAGCAATATTAATACAAGAACAAACAGCTAGAAATTCACTAGAATTCATACCAGAAACGAGGAAGGTTTCTATACCTCCAAATGAAGAACAAATGAACAAAAGCTAACTTTACAGTGAAACTATAACTGACAGAAAAACCGTCAGGTACAGGGCTGTCTGTGACACCGAAGCTGCCTAAGACGACTCAGATGTCTCCTGCAGTGCCCTGCTTTTCACTGAGGCCACGGAACATGTTACGTCAGGACCGATGACCTGGCCACCACAGAAGGACCTCACCATGCAGAGAACATCCTCTCCTGACCCCCATCAGGTAGTCTCATTTTCTGTAGCTTAGTTAACACCCCATTTGCATAAAAACAAACTTCGCAATAACTAGCGTGAAAGAAATCCGAATTTATTCACATTGCAAAATGCGAGTGACCAACCAGTAACTTCTATGATTTACAGAACAACACCTGCCTGCAAAGCCACCAATTTCCCGCTCTGACAACCCATAAATGAAACAGATGAGGAACGGCGCTGTTGGCAGCTGCCCGGGAGCACTGCAGGGAGATGGGGAGAAAGGAGCAGGGAAGGGTGAGACGTGCTGAAAGATGTCGCCATTGGACTGGGGCAGGAGGCTGGGGACTCCCGTCTAATTTTCCTCTCTAGGAACGATCAGAATGAGATGCTGAGCTGAAGGCACAAGAAGGCACCAGTAATTAAGTGTAAGATTAGTGAGCACCTCACAATAGCTTTCAAACGCATTCTAATAGTTAGCAATTAGCTTGCTTGTTGGAACACAAATGTTATTACTCTATTTTTAAAATATAATTAACACTAAGAATTCTCAATAGTCTTACTACCCATGCAGACATGTATTACAGACTTCTTGATTTTTTTCTTCATTGCAATATAACCTGATAGCAAAGAGTATGAATGTAATTCTGGCTTGAACTAATTTCTGGATCTGGAAATGTATAACAGTAAGCCACAAACCAACTTTTCCCAACATTCAGCTACTCTCCACCAATGAAGATGGAACTTTTTATTCTGAAAATTGTGAACATATGAACTGCTATTCCCAACAGATTTCATTTAGCTCAAAATCCTGCCTCCACTGACAAGCAATAGCATATGCTATAGAGACAAGAGCAAGCACGCAGTGATACTTCCCAGTACACTCATCAGCAACTTGTAGCTCAGAGACCTCCCAAGCAGAAGTATTATCTTCTTTAAAACAAATCTCTGATGGATTTTTGTACCAGACAGATGAACAAAATAAAGTATAAGGCTGTCTGAGCCACAGAGGCCATCACTATCCACGACAAATGCAATCTTCTTTTAAGCTAGCACGTGATAAGGTTTTTCTGACACTTGCTACTTCCATCAGAAGGCTGCCACCTGATCGTACTGCTCCAGTTAAACCATTGCTAACTACTGCCAACGTCACAAGAACTGTTCAGGCACGATCTTTCACATCAGTTGCTCCAACCGCTAAACGCAACATGGATTACTTTAAATCAAGCGGCTGTGAGAACCTGACAGGATCCCAGTGAGAACCAACAAGGCTCCCAACAGGATCCTGCCTGCTTTCCTCCTAACTCATCTGATCAACAGCCCACCCGGAGCTACGGTTCCCAAAGAAACTGGGAAGCAGACAACAGGCAATCATGATTCACCAGGGGAATTTCAGTGGAAAATATGTGTCTACACCCAACTTTAATGACAGATCCTTGAAGATGTAGAATTATAATAATCAAGGAAAAATAATAATGCATTTAGAAAAGCTGAAGAGAAAAATAATGTGCATGGGAAAAAAGCAGACAATCTCAGCCCAAGTAAAACAATTTCCAGCAAAGAGGTGGTACTAGCCCATCTCTCATTTGACAGCAACGGGTCCCTCCTCATTCTTCTGAGTAATCACCTTTCTTCTGCAAGCACACTCAGAAAAAAGATTCTCTTTAGGAAATTCAATGGAATGAGGAAGTACTACTGAAATAAAGAATATAATTTGAGGATGTCCATAGGAAAGTTTTCCAGGGATATCTGTTTGATTATTGTACAATAATCTCCAAGTATTAAAGGCCCCAAAAGCATGAGAAACATTAAACCATGCCAGAGAGTAATGAAAATAAACTCTAAAGAGCTTTTCTGCTCTGGTCTCCAAGGACAGCTATCTAATCTCTCACATCTGCCATATGGCAAGGTACTGCTCTATCTAAATGCTGGAAAGTCAGCTGAGACAATTTTCACCTAGACTTCAACTTCCCCAAAGGAAAAACATTTCTTTGGTTAGTACACAAGTGTATTGGCTTCTCACCGACTTCAAGTTCCAACCCTCATTAAAAGAGAAAAATTTAAAAAGCACAAAACCAAACAAGAGAGCCCATACTACTCTAAAGTCTTCTCCCACATTAATTTCCCTTCGCACCATGTACTTCCCATCTGCCTGACGACACCTGATGAGGTGCCTCGGCCAGTCCAGTAGCCCCGAGAGCTCTTTTCCCCAAATGGCCCAACACTCATCACCTTCCTTCGAGCTGCTTCTTTAAAAGAGGCTTTACAGCTCCAGCCCCTTACAGTAGATGTTTCCTCACAGATCCAAGTAAATACACACACAACTGCTTCAACAAAACAAGATAAAGGTGAAAGAGCTGCTTTCTGAAAAGCTCACCTAACAATAAAACTTACAAAAAAAGGACAATTGGTTCAATACTAAGTTGTTCCACAGGAGTCCTTATTACTTCCTCACTATTTTTCATAGTGAATATTGCTGACCATTAGCAGGCAGATGTAGGTACTACATAACTGTTCAACTTAGCCTTAAATATTAATAAATAAATAAATAGTAAAATATAGCTTCCTCAGTTTGCATACCCAATTTAAAATGAACCAAAAAACATAATGCTGCTCAACTTTTTCTCAGAGTCAAGGGAAAGCAAGCCAAAATAAAACACAGAAGTGAGCTGCAGAATATTACATATGAATCATTATCACAACCCATTATATTGATGGCCCTTTAAAGGACATTTTAAGGCATATTATCTCAAAATATTATTAAACACGAGTTAAAATTATCCTCTTCTCTAGCAGTACTTAAATTATTCAGTAATGCCTAAAATGCCATCTTGTAACAACTCCCGTAACAATGTTTTGAATCAATAAAAATAACAAAGTAATAAAGTGCTACAAACACCTATTTCCAGTTACTTGGGGTTTTCTTCCCCTATTCTCTGTTCTTTCTGCTTTTAACAATTGAACACCGTCATTTGGAAGAAAAGCTATTTAAGCCACAGAGGCCAACAGTTATCCTTCATATACAAACCTATGAACTAATTTGTGGAAAGTCCCTCAGCTAAAGATTAGAAAAACCAGCCACCACGTTTGTCTTGAGCTGATATCTTCATCTGCCTTTTAAGACAAATACGGATGCTAAATGAAGCACATGCATTGTAATCTTTCCTGTAACATTTTTTTTACTATAATATATTTAGAGACCTTTTATCTTAACCAATACTTGTCTTTTTCCTTTTTTTTTTTTCCCCTTTTAGTGCAATAAAGGGAGTTCCTCCTCATTTTAAGAGCTGGAGTACTATACTATGGACTTTGATACATTTTAGTTCTTACAGTAAAGGTAATACCTTTGTAAAGGTATTACTAAATAAATACACTTGGCAAATAAGCAACTTAAGTGCCCTGTGGAATGTGTTCTCTTTTTTCCTTTGTTTCAGAACTGCTCAGTTATTCATTGGTTTGCCAAATTCAGTATTCTGTTTTACTAGCCATTACCATAAATTAGACAGAGCTTCTTTTGAGTAAAACTTTGCAGAAACTGAACCTGCTGAGATGGTACATAGGCTTCCACCCTGTATTAGACAATTTAATTTCTCGTTAACTCCTGACCCACTAGATTCATATGCTCTGAAGGAACCATGTGCTACAGCTCAGACCACTCTTACTAAAGACACAAAACATTACTCTGTTCCCATGAAGATACCAACCTGCACACATACGTCTTCCTAATCACGTACTAGAATTAGTGATGTATTTGTTCAACATACAAGAAAACTCCCTATCTGTAACTGCAGCACAGCCAGGTTTCCTCCCCATCTTCCTTCACAAGACTTAAAAAAAATTAAGAGATGTACATCATGTAACTTTGCAACTCATTCCAAGCAAAGCTAAGTTTATGATTAAAGGGTTCCCTCATGATCAGTAATCATTCATTTTAATTACAAGCTTTTAACACGTTATTAGTGTACCACAGTTACCAGTGTACTGCAGAAAGGATGAGCAGTAGGAACAGAAACAAAAATCCTGAGGGCAGATTTTTTCAGCATATTAAGCAGCACCACCCCAGGATTTCTACCACGTGGACAGTTTTTAACAGCTTAAAGACAGGTAGATGTTGCACACTGATGACAGGTTCTTTGGCGTCAGTCCCGAGAATGCATAATGCAAATACAGATGTGCCTTGTTGCTAGAATACTCAGGTAACATGCTCATTGCTACCACTTGCACATCATAGACTTGTTCTATACCGAGATGAGAAGAAAACAAATCGCACTTCCAAATCATGGATTTTATTGGGTATTCATAAAAAAAAGAAAATCATAGATTCATCACTATAAAACTTGCATCACTGTTGAACCTAGGCTATTTTGAACGTATTTTACATGAAACCTGTATGTGCAAGCTCAACAGCAGCAGTTTCAAATGTTGGACTTATATACATGAAATACTAAAGTGTTTCTGCCACCACAGCCCTCAAAGAACCCACGAATTTTAAGAGAAAAATAATTTTAGCACCTCATAATAAAATATTTATTTCGAGCATACTACCACTTCCATAAACACACATTTTAAAATACCCTGAAAAACACATTTTTTGATTTAAGAAACGTTACTATTAAAGTTAGTTTGAAAGTAGATCATACGAAGACAAACATCAGAGTCATCAACAGAAAAACTGACAAAACACTTCGGTGTTATTACACCTTTAGCTGCTAAGACTTGCACGGATTCCACCAAAACCAGTAGTTTAGCTGCCCGAAGTACGCGAATAAATACAGCTCACTTAGTTCAGAAGGGAAAAACGTGGGTCTGGGGCGGGGGGTGGGCAGGGTCCGGGGTGTCTCTTCTTCTACTCTGGGCACTTTGGGAGAACGTCAGCCTGT